>NC_090023.1:5640041-5760041 GCF_037176765.1 Anolis sagrei
GCAGGCCGTTCTTCTGTTTCCGCCATCTGCTTCTCTGGCCCTGGGACTCAACAAAAAAGCTCCTGTTTTGTAGCAGGTTTCCTATGAGGCGGGTGAGGTGGTCGTGCTTTGTGATATTATACATTTTTCTCAGGAGGAGGCAGTGGTGGTTCACAGTATCATAGGCTACTGACAAGTCTATGAAGACAGCTCCTGTGATCTGCTGCCATATGGTATCCTTTCAAATATCCAAGCATGCCGGTCTTGTCCCCTCGTCATCTCCAGGCAAAACATCTCCAGCTCCTCAGAGGGATTTCCGGTTTTCAGGCCTTTAACCATTTCACCCACCTTTCTTTGGACACATCCCAAGAAGTCCCAGGTCTCACCAGAGACCAGTACCAATATGCAGTATATCTAAATGTCTTTCTTTCCTACTCACTTCTCATCGCAGATGCCAGCATCCTCACCCGGTTGCTCGCTGGGTGCACCACTGGAGCCATGGCGGTCACATGTGCCCAGCCCACAGATGTGGTGAAAGTGCGCTTCCAAGCACACATCAGCCTCGCAGGAGGACCCAAGAAGTACAACGGGACCGTGGATGCCTACCGGACAATCGCCAGGGAGGAAGGATTCAGAGGCCTCTGGAAAGGTAAACTACCTCCCTTCAGTCCCATCACATTCTCTCAGCCTCAGAGGAAGGCAAAAGCAGACCTGCTCTGAACAAATCTTGTGACGAAAACCTCACTTTAGAAATCGTGTTGTAAACAACTTGAAGGCACTCAACAACAACTATTACAAATCTGTGCTGAGTTGCATTGGGTCTCCAGGATGGCAATATATATATATATATATATATATATATATATGAATAAAATAATAGAAACTGCCACAACCATTGGGTTGTTGTAGGTTTTTCCGGGCTATATGGCCATGTTCTGGAGGTAATTTTTCTCCTGACATTTCGCCTGCATCTATGGCAAGCATCCTCAGAGGTAATGAGGATGCTTGCCATAGATGCAGGCGAAACGTCAGGAGAAAAATTGCCTCCAGAACATGGCCATATAGCCCGGAAAAACCTACAACAACCCATGGATTCCGGCCATGAAAGCCTTCGACAATACATTGCCACAACCATTGCAATGAGGATGTTGATGGTGGAAGGAGGATTGTGCTGGTACGGCTGTACCAGGAGCTCCAACTCTATTTGCTTTGTTTTAAATGTTTGCTTGCAGTACAAGGTTTCAGGGCTCTGCAGAAAGGTGGCTTCCTTTGGTTGCAGGCATAGGGCAAGTCACCTGTCCATTATCGTTAAGTTTTGGTTCCGCCCCTTGCGCAGGGCAATTGGGAAGGGAAGGGAGCCATTTTTAGTTAGTCTCAGCAAGGAAAGCTAATGTACAGGACGTGTGCAAGCTTCCCCTGTACAAAAGCTTCAACCCTGAAGACTTTCCGGGGGGAAATAGTCTTAAGAGCATCAAAAGATCTCCAAAGATTTCCAGGGAAACATCCTCAAAGCTTGAGGAATTTCGGAAGGTGAACAGTTTGGAAGACCAAAGAACTCCAGCTGGAGAGTCTACTTGCCTTACTGGTAGGTCCACTCGGTGATCGAGATGCAGTTCGACCTGGTAGTGGAGCTCACATCAGTAAAGATTAGATTACAGTCAGCCTGGGAGAAGTTAAAAAAGGGGTTTTCCTTTAAAGTAAAGAAGAAGTTATTGAAGACAATTGCCTGTCCTTCGTGGACAAGTTTAGGAAGCTACCAGTTGCATAAAAGCCTGGAATCATTTGTTTATCTTTACTGAAGACAAGAGAAGTTTCTGTTTGATTGTTCATGAATAAAGGACTTTGCTATACTTCACAAGCCATCTAAAGATCATTTGTGGTGAAAAACCTCTGAGAACTTCTCTTCGGGGGGCCCCTGGCAAGTCACAGGTCCTATTTAAAGACAATTATTTACAGGCCCAGCGCACGACAGAACAAGGATGATGATGATGTCTCCCTAATCTTGGTGGCAATCCCAAAATTAACCCTTTTGCTTCCGATCCTTGTAGGAACATTGCCAAACATCACTCGTAATGCCATTGTCAACTGCGGGGAGATGGTAACGTACGACCTTATAAAGGAGACGCTTCTCAAATACCATCTCATGACAGGTGAGAAGATCTCTGCATGGAGATGTTTCCTAGGGTGAGATGGCACCCAGATTTGATGTCCCCGAACTCTTAAATTCCATGTTTTCGTGTCTCCAACAGACAATTTTCCGTGCCATTTTGTTGCTGCCTTCGGAGCCGGTTTCTGTGCGACGGTGGTGGCATCTCCCGTGGACGTGGTGAAAACGCGGTACATGAACTCCAAGCCAGGACAGTACAAGAACGCCCTGAATTGTACGCTGACCATGGTGATGAAAGAGGGACCCACAGCTTTTTACAAAGGGTGAGCGAGAGTGAAAGGCCCGAACTTTGATAGTGTAACCACTAAGCAATACTACATGCTTTGGTAGTTGTGACTCTAATGTACCATCTAAAGCAGGTATGGGAAAATGCCAGCTCTTCAGGTATTTTGGACTTCCACAATAGAGCAATGTGAAAAGAGGGAAACTATTGCCATGCTGCTCTGTGCTGCTATTCTCTGGGTACAAAACGAATTCTGCCTTTCTAAAAGCACCTTACTTACTTACTTAGGTGATCCCTCGAAGTCAGAGTAAGATTGTCCTCCAAGTGCGGTGTACTGGCAGTGGGTCCGTAGGTGTCTGTGGAGCCCTATTCATGACCTGCATCTCATTCCGCAGTGAGGACATCGTTTTCCAGGTGGAAGGCGGTCCCGGTCAGGGTTGACTTGATGCGCCTTCCTCTTGACACGTTTCTCTCTTTCGCCCTCCATTTGTGCCTCTTCAAATTTACAGCACTGCTGGTCACAGCTGACCTCCAACTAGAACACTCAAGGGCCAGGGCTTCCCAGTTCTCGGTGTCTATGCCACAGTTTTTATGGTTGACTTTGAGCCCATCTTTAAATCTCTTTTCCTGCCCACCACCATTCAAATTTCCATTCTTGAGTTGGGAGTAGAGTAACTTCTTTGGGAGACAGTGGTTGGGCATTCGGACAACGTGACCAGTCCAGTGGACATGATGGCGGAGGACCACTGCTTCAATGCTGGTGGTCTTTGCTTCTTCCAGCACGCTGTCATTTGTCCGCTTGTCTTCCCAAGAGATTTGCAGGATTTTTCAGAGGCAGCGCTGATGACTCCCCTCAAGGAGAAGGACCAAGTTTGGTTCAATTCCATTGTTGGTGGACTTCAGCTATGCTCTCTGATTGTAGGTGAACTATAAATCCCAGCAACTACAACTCCTAAATGTCAAGGTCTATTTTCTGGTGTGGAGACTCATATAATAAAGTTATTATTGTTGTTGTTGTTGTTGTTGTTGTTGTTGTTGTTGTTACTATTATTATTTGAAACACAACAAGATGAGTCCACAGCAAACATGATCACTCTGCTGGCTGTTGTATTGGATCACACATCGGACACTTCCGAGGTGTCTAGGACTGTGTGATGTATCGGCGAATAATGTGTGCAGATCCCAGTAAAGTGGCCTTTTGCAGCTGGCAGATGGTAATTTTGTCAGCGCCGATTGTGTTTAAGTGCAGGCCAAGGTCTTTAGGCACTGCACCCAGTGTCCCAATCACCACTGGGACCACCTTGATTGGCTTGTGCCAGAGTTTTTGCAGTTTGATCTTTAAATCCTTGTATCTTGTTAGCTTTTTCCGTTGCTTCTCATCAATCCTGCTGTCGCCTGGGATTGCAACATTGACGATCCATACTTTTTAACACGATCGTGAGGTCAGGAGTATTATGCTCCAAAACTGTTTGACTGTCTGAATTTGGAAGTCCCAGAGTAGTTTAATGTGTTCATTTTCTGTAACTTTTTCCGGCTTGTGATCCCATCAGTTCTTTGTTGCGGGCAGATGGTGTTTGTGGCACAAGTTCCAATGAATCATCTGAGCAATGGTGTTGTGCCTCTGCTTGTAGTCTGTCTGTGCGATCTTCTTGCAGCAGCTGAGCATGTGATCTATTGTTTCGTCTGCTTCCTTGCAGAGTCTGCATTTGGGATCTGTCATCGACCTTTCCATTCTGGCTTTGGTATTTGTGGCACAAGTTCCAATGAATCATCTGAGCAACGGTGTTGTGCCTCTGCTTGTAGTCTGTCTGCACGATCTTCTTGCAGCAGCTGAGGATGTGAGCTATTGTTTCATCTGCTTCCTTGCAGAGTCTACATTTGGGATCTGTCGTCGACCTTTCAATTCTGGCTCTGGTATTTGTGGCACAAGTTCCAATGAATCATCTGAGCAATGGTGTTGTGCCTCTGCTTGTAGTCTGTCTGTATGATCTTCTTGCAGCGGCTGAGGATGGGATCTGTTGTTTTGTCTGCTTCCTTGTAGAGTCTACATTTGGGATCTGTCATTGACCTTTCAATCCTGGCTTTGGTCTTTGTGGCACAAGTTCCAATGAATCATCTGGGCAACGGTGTTGTGCCTCTGCTTGTAGTCTGTCTGTATGATCTTCTTGCAGCGGCTGAGGATGGGATCTGTTGTTTCATCTGCTTCCTTGCAGAGTCTACATTTGGGATCTGTCATCGACCTTTCAATTCTGGCTCTGGTATTTGTGGCACAAGTTCCAATGAATCATCTGAGCAACGGTGTTGTGCCTCTGCTTGTAGTCTGTCTGCGCGATCTTCTTGCAGCAGCTGAGGATGGGATCTGTTGTTTCATCTGCTTCCTTGCAGAGTCTACATTTGGGATCTGTTGACAACTTTTCAATTCTGGTTTTGATGGATTATTATTATTATTATTATTATTATTATTATTATTATTATTGTGGTTTCCATGTCAGTATGGCAAGGCGCTGTCCAGGTGCTGAACTCTGTGGCTTAATGGGATTCCTCCTTTGTTTTGTCCTTTTCCTCCTTCAGCTTCATCCCTTCATTCCTGAGGCTGGGGTCGTGGAACGTGGTGATGTTTGTGTCCTTTGAGCAGCTGAAAAGGATGATGGTTCTGGCTCAGGTGGCCTGGGAATCCCCTTTCTGAGCACAGGCGTTGACTTTGGGGTGGCTGGATTTCTCCAAGGACTTCTCAAAGGGGAGCAACGAAGTGAAAATGCGAGGTGCGGCTTTGGATGGAAAGCCTTGAGGAACTGATCTTGCCATGGAAGCAAGAGGTGAAACGAATCAATTATATTAATTGCTTTGTCACAGGCTTCAGGGTCCAATGGTGTGTAATATTTGAGCTAAAAAGAGGAGACTGTCAAAAAAACAAATGAACTGATAATAATACCCCCAAAAAAGAGGGAAAAAGAAACTAAAATAAAGAATGAAGAGTTGCAGGTTATTTTGACTTTCAACCACATTCAGACTGAGCTGGCCAAAGGATTCTAATTGATGGGTAAGTGTGTGTGTGTGTGTGTTTATGTGTGTGTATGATATTGTAATGTAATACAATATAACACTATCAATAATACAGTGTAATAATATGAATATTGTGCTAGGCTAATAATATAATATATTGTATATACATAGAATCCTACAGTTGGAAGAGACCTCGTGGGCCATCCAGTCCAACCCCATTCTGCCAAGAAGCAGGAATATTGCATTCAAATCACCCCTGACAGATGGCCCTCCAGCCTCTGTTTAAAAGCCTCCAAAGAAGGAGCCTCCACCACACTCTGGGGCAGAGAGTTCCACTGCTGAACGGCTCTCAGAAAGTTCTTCCTAATGTTCAGATGGAATCTCCTCTCTTGTAGTTTGAAGCCATTGTTCCATTGCGTCCTAGTCTCCAAGGAAGCAGAAAACAAGCTTGCTCCCTCCTCCCTGTGGCTTCCTCTCACATATTGATACATGGCTATCATATCTCCTCTCAGCCTTCTCTTCTTCAGGCTAAACATGCCCAGTTCCCTAAGCCGCTCCTCATAGGGCTTGTTCTCCAGACCCTTGATCATTTGAGTCGCCCTCCTCTGGACACATTCCAGCTTGTCAATATCTCTCTTGAATTGTGGTGCCCAGAATTGGACACAATATTCCAGGTGTGTTGTTCATTCGTTCAGTCGTCTCCGACTCTTCGTGACCTCATGGACCAGCCTACGCCTGAGCTCCCTGTCGGCCGTTACCACCCCCAGCTCCCTCAAGGTCAGTCCAGTCACTTCAAGGATGCCATCCATCCATCTTGCCCTTGGTCGGCCCCTCTTCCTTTTGCCTTCCACTTTCCCCAGCATAATTGTCTTCTCTAGGCTTTCCTGTCTCCTCATGATGTGGCCAAAGGACTTCAACTTTGTCTCTAGTATCTTTCCCTCCAGTGAGCAGTCGGGCTTTATTTCCTGGAGGATGGACTGGTTGGATCTTCTCGCAGTCCAAGGCACTCTCAGCACTTTCCTCCAGCACCACAGCTCAAAAGCATCGATCTTCCTTCGCTCAGCCTTCCCTAAGGTCCAGCTCTCACATCCGTAGGTGACGACAGGGAATACCATGGCTTTGACAAGGCGGATCTTTGTTGCAAGTCTGATGTCTCTACTCTTCACTATTTTATCGAGACTGGACATTGCTCTCCTCCCAAGAAGTAAGCGTCTTCTGATTTCCTGGCCACAGTCTGCATCTGCAGTAATCTTTGCACCTAGAAATACAAAGTCTGTCACGGCCTCCACGGTTTCTCCCTCTATTTTCCAGTTGTCAATCATTCTTGTTGCCATAATCTTGGTTTTTTTGATGTTTAGTTGCAACCCGGCTTTTGCGCTTTCTTCTTTCACCTTGATTAGAAGGCACCTCAGCTCCTCCTCGCTTTCGGCCATCAGAGTGGTGTCATCTGCATATCTGAGGTTGTTAATATTTCTTCCAGCAATTTTCACCCCAGCTTTGCATTCATCCAGCCCCGCACTTCGCATGATGTGTTCTGCATACAAGTTAAAAAGGTTGGGTGAGAGGATACAGCCTTGCCGTACGCCTTTCCCAATCTTGAACCAGTCTGTTGTTCCGTGGTCAGTTCTGACTGTTGCTACTTGGTCCTTGTACAGATTCCTCAGGAGAGAGACAAGGTGGCTTGGGATGCCCATCCCACCAAGAACTTGCCACAATTTATTATGATCCACACAGTCAAAGGCTTTAGAATAGTCAATGAAGCAGAAGTAGATGTTTTTCTGAAACTCCCTGCCTTTCTCCATTATCCAGCATACGGATATTGGCAATTTGGTCTCTCGTTCCTCTGCCTTTTCTAAACCCAGCCTGAACATCTGGCAACTCTCTCTCCATGTATTGCTGGAGTCTTCCTTGCAGGATCTTGAGCATTACCTTACTGGCATGAGAAATAAGGGCCACTGTACGGAAGTGTGAGCAGTCTTTCGCATTTCCCTTTTTTGGTATGGGGATATAAGTTGATTTTTTCCAGTCTGATGGCCATTCTTGTGTTTTCCATATTTGCTGGCAAATGGCATGCATCACCTTGACAGCATCATCTTTTAAGATTTTAAACAGTTCAGCTGGGATCCCGTCGTCTCCTGCTGCCTTGTTGTTAGCAATGCTTCTTAAGGCCCATTCAACCTCACTCCTCAGGATGTCTGGTTCTAATTCATTCACCACACCGTCAAAGCTATCCTCGATATTGTTATCCTTCCTATACAGATCTTCTGTATAGTCTCGCCACCTTCTCTTGATCTCTTCAGCTTCTGTTAGGTCCCTGCCATCTTTGTTTCTTATCATACCAATTTTTGCCTGAAATTTACCTCCAATGTTTCTAATTTTCTGGAAGAGGTCTCTTGTCCTTCCTATTCTGTTGTCTTCTTCCACTTCCATGCATTGCTTATTTAAAAATAGTTCCTTCTCTCTTCTGGCTAACCTCTGGAATTGCGCATTTAACTGGGCATATCTCCCCTTATCCCTGTTTCCTTTTGCTTTCCTCCTTTCTTGGGCTACTTCCAGTGTCTCAGCAGACAACCATTTTGCCTTCTTGGTTTTCTTTTTCTTTGGGACGTACTTTGTTGCCGCCTCCTGAACAATGTCGCGGACTTCTGTCCATAGTTCTTCTGGGACTCTGTTTACTAAATCTAGTACTTCAAATCTGTTCTTCACTTCCACTGTATATTCGCTAGGAATGTTAGTGAGATCATATCTAACTGGTCTGTGTATTTTCCCTGATCTCTTTAGTTTTATTCTAAATTGGGCAATAAGAAGTTCGTGATCTGAGCTACAGTCAGCCCCAGGTCTTGTTTTCACCGACTGGATGGATGTCCGCCACCTTTGGCTGCAAAGGATGTAGTCAATCTGATTTCGGTGTTGACCGTCTGGTGAGGTCCATGTGTAAAGCCGCCTTTTAGGTTGTTGGAAGAGAGTATTCGTTATACACAGCGAGTTTTCCTGGCAAAATTCTATCAGCCTGCGTCCCGCTTCATTTTGTTCTCCCAGACCATGCTTGCCTGTGATCCCAGTTGTCATTTGACTTCCCACCTTGGCATTCCAGTCTCCTGTAATGAGAATAATGTCTCTTTTTGGTGTATTATCCAGTAGGTCCTGCAGATCCTCATAGAACTGATCTACTTCTGCTTCTTCAGCAGCTGTGGTTGGGGCGTATATTTGGATCACTGTAATGTTGAAAGGCTTTCCTTGCACTCGAATTGAGATCATTCTGTCATTTTTTGGGTTGTATCCAAGCACCGCTTTAGCGAATTTCTTATTAATTATGAAGGCTACTCCATTTCTTCGATGTTCCTCTTGTCCGCAGTAGTAGATGTGGTGGTCATCTGATGTGAAGTGGCCCATTCCAGTCCATTTCAGTTCGCTGACCCCCAGAATGTCTATCTTTAGTCTTGACATCTCACCAATGACAACATCCAATTTGCCCTGGCTCATAGATCTTACATTCCAGGTTCCTATGGTGTGTTGATCTTTAGAGCATCGGATTCGTCGTTCACCTCCAGTACCGTCGGCCGCTAGCCTTCCTTTCGGCTTTGAGCTAGCTGCGTCATCACATCTGGGGCTAGTTGAACTTATCCTCTGCTCCTCCCCAGTAGCATTTTGGCCATCTTCCGACCTGGGAGTCCCATCTTCCAATGGCATACCGACATATCTCTGGTTGTACTGGTCCATTTAGTTTTCTTGGCAAGGATACTGGGGTGGTTTGCCATTGCCTTCCCCAGGGATCACGCTTGGTCTGACCTCTCTGCCACAACCGTCCCGTCTTGGGTGGCCCTTCACGGTTTCGCTCATGACATCATTGAGGTGCTCAAGCTCCAGCGCCCTGACAAGGCGGCGACCCTTTGCTGGAGACAATATATTGTATATACATATAATATTAATGATAATGTAATGTAATACAAAATAATATTAACGATAATACAATAGGATATGAATATTGTGCTAGGCTAATAATACAATATATTGTATATACATATAATAATAATGTTGTAACACAATAGAATATATTACTAATAATAATACAATATAATAATATATAATACTAATATTGTGCTATGCTAATGATATAATACATTGTAAATTCAATGCAAATTCCCATTTTCTTTCTCTTTGCTTAGAGGTAGTTTCCATGAAACACAAAGACAAATCTCTCTGGCAAACGAAGAAACCTTCACTATAGAGAAAGACAGCAATAAGGACAGCAATTCCTCTTTTTCTCTCATCCAAGACTTTCAACAATAGCCCTGGGTTATTTTTTAGTATTGTTGTTCCATTTTCAATAAAGTTATTCTTTTCTATTTTGCAAGATGTCTCTTTGATATTAGAATGTGATGGTCTAGAACAGAGTCTGGGGGTGCATTTGCACTGTGGACTGAATGCACTGGAGTGCATTGACAAGGTAGAAATAATGGCATCTCCAGGGTTCACTGCTATGCAATACTGAAAGTTGTAGTTTTGCAAGGTCTTTAGCCTTTTCTACCAAAGAGGGCTGGTACCTCACTAATGTGCATCTCCGAGAACTCAGAGCAATTAAAGCGGGGTCAAACTGCATTATTTCCATTGTGTACATTGTGGTATAATGTAAAATGAACCATGTGGAGTTCATGTTTGATCAGCACACACACTGACTTGCCAGGGAAAGAAAATATACCTTGCAGGGGAAAGAATATATGCCTTGCCAGAAAAAGAAAATATTCCTTGCTGGAGAAAGAAAATATTCCTTGCCAAGTAAAGAAAATATGCCTTCCTGGGGAAAGAAAATATTCCTTGCCAGAGAAAGGTAATATACCTTGCCAGAGAAAGATAATATGCCTTGCCATAGAAAGAAAATATGCCTTTCCAGTGAAAGAAAATATGCCTTGTTGGAAAAAGGAAATATGCCTTGCCGGAGAAAGGAAATATGCCTTGCCGGGGAAAGATAATATTCCTTGCCAGAGAAAGATAATATGCCTTGCCAGGGAAAGAAAATATGCCTTGCCAAGTAAAGAAAATATGCCTTGCCGGGGAAAGATAATATTCCTTGCCAGAGAAAGATAATATGCCTTGCCAGAGAAAGATAATATGCCTTGCCAGAGAAAGAAAATATGCCTTGTTGGAAAAAGGAAATATGCCTTGCCGGAGAAAGAAAATATTCCTTGCTGAATAAAGAAAATATTCCTTGCTGGAGAAAGAAAATATGCCTTGCCAGGGAAAGAAAATATGCCTTGCCAGGGGGGAAAATATACCTTGCCTGAGAAAGAAAATATGCCTTGCCGGAGAAAGAAAATATTCCTTGCTGGAGAAAGAAAATATGCCTTGCCAGAGAAAGAAAATATGCCACACAGGTAAACAATAAAGAACACATTGTTTTACTCTTCCTAATTCAGAACATATTTACAATCATGTGATCAGTTGCAGTGACTCACATAATGTTATTTTATGAGAGATTTAAAACTGGTCTTTCTTTGTCCGTGTGGATGAACTCCTTCAGCAGCTTATGAAACGAGAGAACACGCCAAACTCTGTCTCTCTCTGCTTCTCTCTAAGCTCATGTATAGCTTGAGCCTGAACAAAAATGTAACAGTATCCAAAAGTCCCAGGCTCAGCCTGATCGATCAGCTTTGTGCTTCCCAGGCATAGCCTGATCAATCAGCTTTGTGCATCTTATTTTACAGTTGATACACACACATTTTTCACATGCTCTGACATACATGCATCCCAGGATAATGTCAATCATCATGGGTTGCTGTATCTGTTTAGATATCTTCCAATAGCTCAAGGGAAAGCTGCAGGTTTGCTTTCTGCTGCCCTTAAGAGTCGGATCAAGTCTAATAGTTTTAAATAACGGGAGGGTAAAATTCGATGGAGCATTAGAAGAAACACCTTGACCAAAGCCAAAAATAAAAGCACTCCTTGCCGCTATGAAGGTCACTGATTTCTTGCAAAACACTGCCCACTTGGTTATTTTCCAGGTCCTACAATGGAACGGACTCCAACAGTGATAAGAACAGACTAAAAACCATTAACTTGGGATCTTCACCTTGGATCATGGAAAAATATGCGTTCTGGGTTGTTGTAGGTTTTTTCGGGCTATATGGCCATGTTTTAGAGGCATTTTCTCCTGACATTTTGCCTGCATCTATGGCAATCAACCTCAGAGGTAGTGAGGATGCTTGCCATAGATGCAGGTGAAACGTCAGGAGAGAATGCCTCTAGACCATGGCCATATAGCCCGAAAAAACCTACAACAACCCAGTGATTCCGGCCATGAAAGCCTTCGACAATATGCGTTCTGATACTCATGGGCCAAATATGGCACACCGCGGCCAAAGAGACTCCTTTCGGCATACTAAACAACCAGTTTTAAACAGTCCATTACTGCTACACATCTACACTGTAGAGTGAATGCAATTCGATATCACTTTAACAAGCTTACTACTTAGGCGATCCCTCGTTGGCCAAGTAGGATAGTCTTCCAGGATCAGTGTTCTGGTGGGTCCATAGGTGACTGTGGAGCCCTATTCTTGATTTGCATCTTCTTCCGCAGTAAGGGCATTGGTTTCCAGGTGGGAGGCCGTCCCAGTCGGGATTGGCTTGACGCACCTTCCTCTTGGCACGTTTCTCCCTTTCGCCCTCCATTCGTGCCTCTTCAAATTCTGCAGCACTGCTGGTCACAGCTGACTTCCAACTAGAGCACTCAAGGGCCAAGACTTCCCAGTTCCCAGTGTCTATGCCAGAGATTTTAAGGTTGGCTTGGAGCTCATCTTTAAATCTCTTTTCCTGTCCACCAACATTCCGTTTTCTGTTCTTGAGTTTGGAGTAGAGCAACTGCTTTGGGAGACGGTGGTCGGGCGTCCAGACAACGTGGCCAGACCAGCGGATTTGATGGTGGAGGACCATCGCTTCAATGCTGGTGGTCTTTGCTTCCTCCAGCACGCTGACGTTTGTCTGCCTGTCTTCCCAAGAGATTTGTCAGATATTTCAGAACTGATGGAATTGTTCCAGGAGTTGCATGTGACATCTGTAGACAGTCCACGTCTCACAGGCATAGAGCAGGGTTGGGAGGACAATAACTTTATAAACAAGCCCCTTGGTCTCCCTACGGATGTCCCGGTCCTCAAACACTCTCTGCTTCATTCGGGAAAATGCTGCACTCGCAGAGCTCAGGTGGTGTTGTATTCAGTGTCGATGTTGACTTTGGTGGAGAGGTGGCTGCCAAGGTAGCGGAAATGGTCAACATTTTCTAATGTTACACCATTAAGCTGTATCTCTGGCATTGGAAAGGGATTGGCTGGTGAGTGCTGGAACAGCACTTTGGTTTTCTCAATGTTCAGTGACAGGCTGAGCTGCTCTTATGCTTCTGCAAAGGTGTTTAGAGTGGCTTATAGGTCTTCTTCTGAATGCACACAGATGACGTCGTCATCAGCATACTGAAGATCTATAATAGATGTTGTTGTAACCTTAGTTTGGCTTTCAGTCTGCTGAGGTTAAATAGCTTGCCATCTGTCCGATAGATGATTTCCACTCTGCTGGGAAGCTTCCCATCAACAAGGTGAAGTATCAAAGCAATGTAAGATGTTCACCTACAATTTTCATCTTCATCTCTATCATGGCTCCATGCAAAAGAAGCCTGGGAGTTGTAGTTTGGTGAGGCACCAGCAGTCTTAGGCAGAGAAGTTTCAATAGTTTGCAAAAGTCCAGCTTCCAGGATTCCAAAGCATTCAGCCATGGCTCTTATCAGGATACCAACCTGCATTAGTTCGGTAGCAGTGTTTCTCAATTTGGGAGTCGGGACCCCTGGGGGGGGAGGTCACAAGGGGATATCAGCGGGGTCACCAAAGACCTTCGGAAAACACAGTATTTTTTGTTGGTCACAGGGATTCTGTGTGGGAAGTTTGCCCCAATTCAATCACTGATAGGGTTCAGAATGTTCTTTGATTGTAGGTGAACTATTAATCCCAGCAACTACAACTCACAAATGTCAAGGTCTATTTTCCTCAAACTCCACCAGTGTTCACATGTGGACATCTTGAATATTCGTACCAAGTTTGGTCCAGATCCATCATTGTTTGAGTCCACAGTCCTTTCTGGATGTAGGTGAACTACAACTCCCAAACTCAAGGTCAATGCCCACCAACTCTTCCAGTATTTTCTGTTGGTCGTGGGAGTTCTGTGTGCCAAGTTTGGTTCAATTCCATCGTTGGTGGAGTTCAGAATGCTCTTTGTAGGTGAACTATAAATCCCAGCAACTACAACTCCCAAATGTCAAGGTGTATCTCCCCCAAACACCACCAGTGTTCACATTTGGACCTATTGAGTGTTTGTGCCAAGTTTGGTCCAGATCCATCACTGTTCAAGTCCACAGTGCTCTCTGGATGTAGGTGAACTACAACTCCCAAACTCAAGGTCAATCCCACCAAACCCAGTATTTCCTGTTGGTCATGGGAGTTCTATGTGCCAACAATTTCATTGTTGGTGGACTTCAGCTATGCTCTCTGATTGTAGGTGAACTATAAATCCCAGTAATTACAACTCCCAAATGTCAAGGTCTATTTTCCCCAAACTCCACCAGTGTTCACATTTGGGTATACTGAGTATTTGTGCCAAGCTTGGTCCAGATCCATCCTTGTTTTGAGTCCACAGTGCTCTCTGGATGTAGGTGAACTACAACTCCCAAACTCAAAGTCAATGCCCACCTAACCATTCCAGTATTTCCTGTTGGTCAGGGGAGTTCTGTGTGCCAAGTTTGGTCCAATTCCATCATTGGTGGAGCTCAGAATGCTCTTTGATTGTAGGTGAACTATAAATCCCAGCAACTACAAATCCTAAATGTCAAGATCTATTTTCTGGTGTAGAGTCTCGTATAATCCAGTTCAAAGAAGCTAATTTGCATTTGGAAACTGGATTATATGGCATCTTAACTCCTCTCGTCCAGTGTAACCGTGTTAGATGAAGGATTTTGGGATCTGCAGTCCAAGGAAAACTATATTTCCCAAGCTATTTTTATGCCCTTTCACACACTCTTGAATCAGTTATCGGTAGAATTCCAGTCGCGTCTGCAATCCAGGCAAATGGTTTGGAATAAACATGGAAAAAACACAAGTTTACTATTGATCAGTGACTATTTGCATAGGTTTGTGCAATGCAAGAGGAATGCAAAACTTTCCAGATATCCCAGGGCTTCCAAAGGATTTTGCTCACAACAAACAACAGACTCAGGCTGGATCTACACTTCAGATAATCCAATTTGAATCCTCATTATATGGCCAGTGTAGATTGCATATACTACAGTTCAAAGTGTATTATATGGGTCTACATTGGCCACATAATGCAGATTCAAGCTGCATTATGTAGCAATGCAGATCCATGCTTTGACTAATGTATCTGCATTTCAGAAAGCCACTCAGTCCACATCATTCTCCCAATGATGTGGGATTGCAACTCCCATCATCCCTAAAAACGACTCCAAACAAGTACAAGAAAATGAGAAATGCAATCCAATTACATGATGGCATATGGACGGGTCTTCCATCGCTATCTTACAGCATGCTGGGTGCAATCTCTACTTAAAACCCAAGTTGGATGGGATTTGTAGTCCCATTGCGTCTGAAAGGCAGTGTATATATATATATTGTCGAAGGGTTTCATGGCCGGAATCACTGGGTTGTTGTAGGTTTTTTCGGGCTATATGGCCATGTTCTAGAGGCATCATTCTCTCCTGACGTTTTGCCTGCATCTATGGCAAGCATCCTCAGCGGTAGTGAGGGCTGTTGGAACTAGGAAAAAGGGTTTATATATCTGTGGAAGCATTCTCTCCTGACATTTCGCCTGCATCTATGGCAAGCATCCTCAGCGGTAGTGAGGTCTGTTGGAACTAGGAAAAAGGGTTTATATATCTGTGGAAGCATTCTCTCCTGACATTTCGCCTGCATCTATGGCAAGCATCCTCAGAGGTTGTGAGGTCTGTTGGAACTAGGAAAAAGGGTTTATATATCTGTGGAATGACCAGGGTGGGACAAAGGACTCTTGTCTGCTGGAGCTAGATGCTTGTCATAGATGCAGGCGAAACGTCAGGAGAGAATGCCTCTAGACCATGGCCATATAGCCCGAAAAAACCTACAACAACCCAGTGTGTATATGTGTGTGTGTGTGTATAACATAAATAAGTCCCTCCACGGTTATAAAAGTTCTAACTTAATAATAATAATAATAATAATAATAATAATAATAAATATTATTTATATATAAAAACGTACTATAAGGTAAGATGAGATAATACAAATGGTAATAATACAAATAAATATTTCTATATAATAAAATTAACAATTGTGTGTGTATGTGTATGTGTGTGTATGTATATATACTAGCTGTACCCACGTTGCTGTTGCTAACCTTCCCTCTTTCTCTCCTTCTTTCCCTCCTTTCTTCACTCCCTCTTTTCTTCCTTCCTTCCCGTCTTTCCTTCTCTTCTTCCTTCCTTCTCTATCTCTTTCCTTCCTTCCCCCTTTTTCTTTCTCTTCTGCTGTCTCTCTTTTCTTCCTTCTCTCTTTCCTTCCCTCCCTCTTTCTCTACATCTTCCCCTCTTCCTTCGCTCCCTCTTTCCTTCCTCCTTTCCCTTTTTTCTTTCCTTCTCCCCTTCCTTCCTTATCTAACTTTCCTTCCTTCTCCCTTTTTCTTTCTCTCGCTCTTTCTCTTTCTTTTGAGAAAATTAGTTTTTCATCACAACTTCTGCCTGCCAAGGATGCCTTTACCTGTAGATTACCTTCACTGGTCTTGACGCCGGACTAGATGACCTCTGGGGATCCCTTTCCAAACCTATTTTCCATGATTTCAGTTGCCCTCTGACCTGCAAATGGCGAGCAAGTGTAAAGGATGAGAAGCCCAACAAAGGCCAGTAGTCCTTAAGGAGAGAAGAGACAGCTGGGTATATAATTCTCATAAGAGGAACAAGGTGGTTTCCTCTTCTGTTTTGGTTGATTGTCCAAAAAGAAGGCAAGAAGGGGAGGTCCCTGCTTTGTGTTGTAGCCACAATTTATGGTGGGAAGTTCAGGAACTTTGCAAAAAAGAGGCTGGAAACTCATCAGCTGAATACACGTAAATAAAACCCCGGGGAAGAAAGAAAGAGGGTTTGTGAGCACTTAAAATATGTCCCTGTCCCGACTTACATACAAATTCAACTTAAGAACCAACCTCCAGAACCCATCTTGTCCGTAACCTGGGGACTGCCTGTATTTGTTTGTTGCAAAAGGAACAATGTGGAGTCTTAGTCTGCTTTCTTATAGTAGTAGTTGTTGTTGTTGTTTATTCGTTCAGTCGTCTCCGACTCTTCGTGACCTCATGGACCAGCCCACGCCAGAGCTCCCTGTCGGCCGTTACCACCCCCAGCTCTCTCAAGGTCAGTCCAGTCACTTCAAGGATGCCATCCATCCATCTTGCCCTTGGTCGGCCCCTCTTCCTTTTGCCTTCCACTTTCCCCAGCATAATTGTCTTCTCTAGGCTTTCCTGTCTCCTCATGATGTGGCCAAAGTACTTCAACTTTGTCTCTAGTATCTTTCCCTCCAGTGAGCAGTCGGGCTTTATTTCCTGGAGGATGGACTGGTTGGATCTTCTCGCAGTCCAAGGCACTCTCAGAACTTTCCTCCAGCACCACAGTTCAAAAGCATCGATCTTCCTTCGCTCAGCCTTCCCTAAGGTCCAGCTCTCACATCCGTAGGTGACTACAGGGAATACCATGGCTTTGACTAGGCGGATCTTGGTTGCCAGTCTGATGTCTCTACTCTTTACTATTTTATCGAGATTGGACATTGCTCTCCTCCCAAGAAGTAAGCGTCTTCTGATTTCCTGGCCACAGTCTGCATCTGCAGTAATCTTTGCACCTAGAAATACAAAGTCTGTCACGGCCTCCACGGTTTCTCCCTCTATTTCCCAGTTGTCAATCATTCTTGTTGCCATAATCTTGGTTTTTTTGACGTTTAGCTGCAACCCGGCTTTTGCGCTTTCTTCTTTCACCTTGATTAGAAGGCTCCTCAGCTCCTCCTCGCTTTCGGCCATCAGAGTGGTGTCATCTGCATATCTGAGGTTGTTAATGTTTCTTCCAGCAATTCTCACCCCAGCTTTGCATTCATCCAGCCCCGCACATCGCATGATGTGTTCTGCATACAAGTTAAAAAGGTTGGGTGAGAGGATGCAGCCTTGCCGTACGCCTTTCCCAATCTTGAACCAGTCTCCTGTTCCGTGGTCAGTTCTGACTGTTGCTCCTTGGTCCTTGTACAGATTCCTCAGGAGAGAGGGAAGGTGGCTTGGGATGCCCATCCCACCAAGAACTTGCCACAATTTATTATGATCCACACAGTCAAAGGCTTTAGAATAGTCAATGAAGCAGAAGTAGATGTTTTTCTGAAACTCCCTGCCTTTCTCCATTATCCAGCGGATATTGGCAATTTGGTCTCTCGTTCCTCTACCTTTTCTAAACCCAGCCTGAACATCTGGCAACTCTCGCTCCATGTATTGCTGGAGTCTTCCTTGCAGGATCTTGAGCATTACCTTACTGGCATGAGAAATAAGGACCACTGTACGGAAGTTGGAGCAGTCTTTTGCATTTCCCTTTTTTGGTATGGGGATATAAGTTGATTTTTTCCAGTCTGATGGCCATTCTTGTGTTTTCCATATTTGCTGGCAAATGGCATGCATCACCTTGACAGCATCATCTTTTAAGATTTTAAACAGTTCAGCTGGGATCCCGTCGTCTCCTGCTGCCTTGTTGTTAGCAATGCTTCTTAAGGCCCATTCCACCTCACTCCTCAGGATGTCTGGTTCTAATTCATTCACCACACCGTCAAAACTATCCTCGATATTGTTATCCTTCCTATACAGATCTTCTGTATAGTCTCGCCACCTTCTCTTGATCTCTTCAGCTTCTGTTAGGTCCCTGCCATCTTTGTTTCTTATCATACCAATTTTTGCCTGAAATTTACCTCCAATGTTTCTAATTTTCTGGAAGAGGTCTCTTGTCCTTCCTATTCTGTTGTCTTCTTCCACTTCCATGCATTGCTTATTTAAAAATAGTTCCTTATCTCTTCTGGCTAACCTCTGGAATTGCGCATTTAACTGGGCATATCTCCCCTTTTCACTGTTTCCTTTTGCTTTCCTCCTTTCTTGGGCTACTTCCAGTGTCTCAGCAGACAACCATTTTGCCTTCTTGGTTTTCTTTTTCTTTGGGACGTACTTTGTTGCCGCCTCCTGAACAATGTCATGGACTTCTGTCCATAGTTCTTCTGGGACTCTGTTTACTAAATCTAGTCCTTCAAATCTGTTCTTCACTTCCACTGTATATTCGCTAGGAATGTTAGTGAGATCATATCTAACTGGTCTGTGTATTTTCCCTGATCTCTTTAGTTTTATTCTAAATTGGGCAATAAGAAGTTCGTGATCTGAGCTACAGTCAGCCCCAGGTCTTGTTTTCACCGACTGGATGGATGTCCGCCACCTTTGGCTGCAAAGGATGTAGTCAATCTGATTTCGGTGCTGACCATCTGGTGAAGTCCATGTATAAAGCCGTCTTTTAGGTTGTTGGAAGAGAGTGTTTGTTATACACAGCGAGTTTT
Organism: Anolis sagrei; assembly: GCF_037176765.1. NCBI lineage: Eukaryota > Metazoa > Chordata > Lepidosauria > Squamata > Anolidae > Anolis > Anolis sagrei. The sequence continues at coordinate 5,659,045 of NC_090023.1, forward strand.
CCTGGCAAAATTCTATCAGCCTGCGTCCCGCTTCATTTTGTTCTCCCAGACCATGCTTGCCTGTGATCCCAGTTGTCATTTGACTTCCCACCTTGGCATTCCAGTCTCCTGTAATGAGAATAATGTCTCTTTTTGGTGTATTATCCAGTAGGTCCTGCAGATCCTCATAGAACTGATCTACTTCTGCTTCTTCAGCAGCTGTGGTTGGGGTGTATATTTGGATCACTGTAATGTTGAAAGGCTTTCCTTGCACTCGAATTGAGATCATTCTGTCATTTTTTGGGTTGTATCCAAGCACCGCTTTAGCGAATTTCTTATTAATTATGAAGGCTACTCCATTTCTTCGATGTTCCTCTTGTCCGCAGTAGTAGATCTGGTGGTCATCTGATGTGAAGTGGCCCATTCCAGTCCATTTCAGTTCGCTGACCCCCAGAATGTCTATCTTTAGTCTTGACATCTCACCAATAACAACATCCAATTTGCCCTGGCTCATAGATCTTACATTCCAGGTTCCTATGGTGTGTTGATCTTTAGAGCATCGGATTCGTCGTTCACCTCCAGTACCGTCGGCCGCTAGCCTTCCTTTCGGCTTTGAGCTAGCTGCGTCATCACATCTGGGGCTAGTTGAACTTATCCTCTGCTCCTCCCCAGTAGCATTTTGGCCATCTTCCGACCTGGGAGTCCCATCTTCCAATGGCATACCGACATATCTCTGGTTGTACTGGTCCATTTAGTTTTCTTGGCAAGGATACTGGAGTGGTTTGCCATTGCCTTCCCCAGGGATCACGCTTGGTCTGACCTCTCTGCCACAACCGTCCCGTCTTGGGTGTCCCTTCACGGTTTCGCTCATGACATCATTGAGGTGCTCAAGCTCCAGCGCCCCGACAAGGCGGTGATCCTTTGCTGGAGTATAGTAGTAGTAGTATAGTAGGATGCTTGCCATAGATGCAGGCGAAACGTCAGGAGAGAATGCCTCTAGACCGTGGCCATATAGCCTGAAAAAACCTACAACAACCCAATTAATTATTATTACTATAGTAGTAGTACTAGTAGTAATAATAATTAATTGGGTTGTTGTAGGTTTTTTCAGGCTATATGGCCACGGTCTAGAGGCATTCTCTCCTGACGTTTCGCCTGCATCTATGGCAAGCATCCTCAGAGGTAGTGAGGTCTGTTGGAACTAGGAAAATTGGGTTTATATATCTGTGGAAGCATTCTCTCCTGACATTTTGCCTGCATCTATGGCAAGCATCCTCAGAGGTAGTGAGGTCTGTTGGAACTAGGAAAATGGGACAAAGGACTCTTGTCTGTTGGAGCCAGGTGTGAATGTTTCAACTGACCACCTTGATTAGCATATAATGGCCTGACAGTGCCTGGAGCAAACTTTTGTTGAGAGGTGATTTTTCCATGTAACAACCACCATGTCAGACTACACAGAGAAGCCATTGAAATCCACAAGCATGTGGACAATTTCAACAGAAAGGAGGAAACCATGAAAATGACCAAAATCTGGCTACCAGTATTTAAAAAACCCTCTAAAATTACAATAGCAAAACAACAGGGAGGAAACAATCAAGGACATCTAATCACCTCTCAACAAAAGATTGCCCCAGGTACTAACAAGCCACACCAAACAACTGCCAGGCCATCAAATGCTAATCAAGGTGGTCAGTTGAAACATTCACATCTAGCTCCAACAGACAAGAGTACTTTGTCCCATCCTGGTCATTCCACAAATATATAAACCCTTTTTCCTAGTTCCAACAGACCTCACTATCTCTGAGGATGCTTGCCATAGATGCAGGCAAAACGTCAGGAGAGAATGCCTCTAGAACATGGCCATATAGCCCCAAAAAACCTACAACAACGCAGTGATTAATGTATTGTCGAAGGCTTTCATGGCCGAAATCACTGGGTTGTTGTAGGTTTTTTCGGGCTACATGGCCATGTTCTAGAGGCATTCTCTCCTGATTAGCATTTGATGGCCTGGAAGTGCCTGGAGCAATCTTTTGTTGAGAGGTGATTTTTCCTAGTTCCAACAGACCTCACTACCTCTGAGGATGCTTGCCATAGATGCAGGCGAAATGTCAGGAGAGAATGCCTCTAGAACATGGCCATATAGCCTGAAAAAACCTACAACAACCCAGTTATTCCGGCCATGAAAGCCTTCGACAATACAATACAATAATAATAATAATAATAATAAAATATCAACCCTCACAATCTCTGAGGATGCTTGATATAGATGCAGATGAAACGTCAGGTGAGAATGCTTCTAAAACATGGCCATATAGCCCAAAAAACCTATATATGGCTGATTTCTCTGGTTGACAGGAAATAAAAAGCAACACTCAGAAAACTGGAATTCCAGACAAGAAACAATCAGGGCCAGCTACCCACCTCCCAACAAAGGATCCCCTCTAGGCAGGAAGCAGCCAAGCTTTGAAGCTGCAAGGCCATTCAGTGCTAATCCAGGTGGCCAATTGCAACATGCACACAGACAAGAGTTCTTTCTCCCACCCAGGACATTATTCCACAGATATATAAACCCCACTTGCCTAGTTACCAACAGACCTCACAACCTCTGAGGATGCCTGCCATAGATGTGGGTGAAACTTCAGGAGATAATGCTTCTGGAATTGCAACATTCACACTTGCCTCCAACAGACAAGAGTTCTTTCTCCCACCCTGGACGTCATTCCACAGATATATCAACCTCACTTGCCTAGTTTCCAACAGACCTTACAACCTCTGAGGATGCCTGCCATAGATTTGGGTGAAACGTCAGGAGAGAATGCTTCTGGAACATGGCCAGACAGCATGGAAAACGCACAGCAACCCAGTGTGGTTGTTGTTATTGTTATTTCTATATTATAGTTATTTATTTATTTTGTCGAACCTGTTTTGGCTCAGTTAGCTGTGATATATATGTGTGTGTGTGTTTCACACACACACACATATAATACACACACACACACATATATATGCAACTAATAAATTAGCTCAGGAGATGGGTGAGAAAACTTGAGTTTGCTCAAGTCAAAGACCCAACTACAATTTAATTAATTTCTGTTAGAGGTCCTTAAATAGTCTCTGCCTGGTTCAATTAAAACTCAGCCTGGCTGCATGCTTCTTGGATCCAATTAAGAGATTATTAGCACATGCTGGTCAACAGGCCTTAATTAACAAGCAAGTCTTGCAAAGGGAATTTATCCTGAGTCAGACTGTTGACCTGTCTAGACCAGGATGGATTTCTATCTATCATTGTTTGATAGACCTGGATGTAGGTGAACTACAACTCCCAACTCAAGATCAATGCCCACCAAACCTTTCCAGTATTTTCTGTTAGTCAAGGGAGTTCTTTGCACCAAGTTTGATTCAATTCCATCCTTGGTGGAGTTCAGAATGCTTTTTGATTGTAGGTGAGCTATAAATCCCAGCAACTACAACTCCCAATGTCAAGGTCTATTTTCCCCAATCTCCACCAGTGTTCACATTTGGGCATATTGAGTATCCATGCAAAGTTTGGTCCACACCTATCATTGTTTGATAGACCTGGATGGAGGTGAACTACAACTCCCAAACTCAAGGTCAATGCCTACAGAACCCTTCCAGTATTTTCTGTTGGTCATGGGAGCTCTGTGCACCAAGTTTGATTCAATTCCATCCTTGGTGGAGTTCAGAATGCTCTTTGATTGTAGGTGAACTATAAATCCCAGCAACTACAACTCCCAAGTGTCAAGGTCTATTTTCACCAAACTCCACCACATTTGGGCATATTGAGTATTTGTGCCAAGTTTGGTCCAGATCCATCATTGTTTGAGTCCTCAGTGCTCTCTGGATGTAGGTGAACTACAACTCCCAAACTCAAGGTCAATGCCCACCAAACTCTTTCAGTATTTCCTGTTGGTCATGGGAGTTCTGTGCACCAAGTTTGATTCAATTCCATCCTTGGTGGAGTTCAGAATGCTCTTTGATTGTAGGTGAACTATAAATCCCAGCAACTACAACTCCCAAGTGTCAAGGTCTATTTTCCCCAAGCTCCACCAGTGTTCACGTCTGGGCATATTGAGTATTCGTGCCAAGTTTGGTCCACACCTATCATTGTTTGATAGGCCTGGATGGAGGTGAACTACAACTCCCAAACTCAAGGTCAATGCCCACAGAACCCTTCCAGTATTTTCTGTTGGTCATGGGAGTTCTGTGCACCAAGTTTGATTCAGTTCCATCCTTGGTGGAGTTCAGATGCTCTTTGATTGTAGGTGAACTATAAATCCCAGCAACTACAACTCCCAAGTGTCAAGGTCTATTTTCACCAAACTCCACCACATTTGGGCATATTGAGTATTTGTGCCAAGTTTGGTCCAGATCCATCATTGTTTGAGTCCTCAGTGCTCTCTGGATGTAGGTGAACTACAACTCCCAAACTCAAGGTCAATGCCCACCAAACTCTTTCAGTATTTCCTGTTGGTCATGGGAGTTCTGTGTGGGAAGTTTGGTTCAATTCCAACGTTGGTGGGGGTTCAGAATGCTCTTCCATTGTAGGTGAACTATGAATCCCAGCAACTACAACTCCCAAATGAAAAAATCAATACGCTCCCCCCCCCCCCCCCCCAGATATGAAGTAGCAATGCAAATAATACTATGGTTGGGAGGCATCACAACATGTTGCTTAAGTCGCATTGACTGACCGTCTGCGCAGGGTTCCATACTTCAAACTTTAACAACACAACCGTTCAAAGCTAACTATTCCTGCCAAAATGGAACTCTAGAGGAGAGTCTACTGAACAAGCCAGTACCTGCCGCATACCAGTACTGCCATCTGTTGAGTTACGAAGGTGGAGGCATGTTCGTTTGTGGGATTAACAGAACTCAAAAACCACTGGACGAATTGACACCAAATTTGGACACAAGACATCTAACAACCCAATGTATGTCCTTCACTCAAAAAAAATTGATTTTTGTCATTTGGGAGTTGTAGTTGCTGAGATTTATAGTACACTCACAATCAAAGAGCATTCTGAACTCCATCAATGATGGAATTGAACCAATCTTGGCACACAGAACTCCCATAACCAACATAAAACACTTGAAGGGTTTGGGGGGGGGGGGGGCATTTACCATGAGTTTGGGAGTTGTAGTTCACCAACATCCAGAGAACACTTTGGACTCAAAGAATGATGGATCTGGACCAAACTTGGCACATATATTCCATATGTCCAAATGTGCACACAAATGGAGTTTGGGCAAAATAGACCTTGGCGTTTGGGAGTTGTAGTTACTGGGATTTATAGTTCACCTACAATCAAAGAGCATTCTGAACCCCACCAATGATGGAATTGAGCCAATCTTGGGAAACAGTTCTCCCATGACCAATAGAAAATACTGGAAGGGTTTGGTGGGCATTGACCTTGAGTTTGGGAGTTGTAGTTCACCTACATCCAGAGAGCACTGTGAACTCAAACAATGATAGATCTGGACCAAACTTAGCACGAATCCTCAATATGCTCAAATGTCAACATTGGTGGAGTTTGGGGAGAATAGACTTTGATGTTTGGGAGTTGTAATTGCTGGGATTTATAGTTCACCTACAATCAAAGAGCATTCTGAACCCCACCAAAGATGGAATTGAACCAAACTATAAATACTGTAAGTAAGTAAATAAATAAATAAATAATAAACTTGGCATGCAGGTCTCCCATGACTAACAGAAAATACTGGAAGGGTTTGGTGGGCTGTGTCCTTTGGTTTTGGAGTCGTAGTTCACCTACATCCAGAGAGCACTGTGAACTCAAACAATGATAGATCTGGACCAAACTTAGCACGAATACTCAATATGCCCAAATGTGAACACTGGTAGAGTTTGGGGAAAATAGGATCTTGACATTTGGGAGTTGTAGTTGCTGGGATTTATAGTTCATCTACAATCACAGAGCATTCTGAACTTCACCAACGATGGAATTGAACCAAACTTGGCACACGGTTCTCCCATGACCAATAGAAAATACTGGAAGGGTTTGATGGGCCTTTCCTTTCATTATGGAGTTGTAGTTCACCTACATCCAGAGATCACTGTGGACTCAAACAAGGATGGATTTGGACCAAACTCTACAAGAATACTCAATATGCCCAAATGTGAACACTGGTAGAGTTTGGGGAAAATAGGATCTTGGAATTTGGGAGGTGTAGTTGCTGGGATTTATAGTTCATCTACAAAGAGCATTCTGAACCCCACCAACGATAGAATTATAGAATCATAGAATCAAAGAGTTGGAAGAGACCTCTGGGGCCATCCAGTCCAACCCCATTCTGCCAAGAAGCAGGAATATTGCATTCAAATCACCCCTGACAGATGGCCATCCAGCCTCTGTTTAAAAGCTTCCAAAGAAGGAGCCTCCACCATACTCCGGGGCAGAGAGTTCCACTGCTGAACGGCTCTCACAGTCAGGAAGTTCTTCCTCATGTTCAAGTGGAATCTCCTCTCTTGTAGTCTGAAGCCATTGTTCCGCATCCTAGTCTCCAAGGAAGCAGAAAACAATTGGGCCAAAACTCCCACACAGAACTCCCATGTGGGCCACAGCAACGCGTGGCAGGGGATGGCTAGTTAATAACAAATACTCTTGAGACTCGGTCTTGTGAAAGCCGGACGAACGCCTTGCCAAAGAGCGAAATGGCCTCATAAGGAAGTCTTTTGGCTCCAAAGTTCACCTGCAAGGCTTTCCTTATCTAGTGATCGATGGGCACCTTATCCAAGTGCGCTTATCTGGCTCGCTTATCGTGATGCTGAAGATGAGTCTGGATTTCCTCCTGGCCACTTTTGCTGAAAGGGGCCAATCTTTGGCCAGCCTGAACTGGTTCTCTCTCTCTCTCTCTGGAGTGCAATCAGCTGTGAGTGCCTAATTGGCTTTGCATGCAAATGAAGGAATGTGGGAAGGCCAGGCCAGAGCTGCAGCCATTGGCTGTCACCTTGCGAATCCTGACTCGGCATCATCCCTGGGAAGAAGGCTATAAGAGAGGCCAGCTGCTCTGCTGCCTCTGCATTCCGGCCTTTCTTCCTTTCTTCTTCCCTTTCTGTGTTCCTTTTTTTGCTTTCGTAGGATCAGTAGTATGGTTATTCGGTGCCCTCTTTCAGCCCGTCTTTCTATGGAAAAGCAAGGGACCGCGGTGGTGGTGGTGCTGCTGACCAAATTTGAAGAACGGGACGCCTTTAGAGAATCCTGATCCCACGGATAGCATCCTGCCAGACTTGAACCAGGTAATCCCTTGTCTGGGGAAAGCTCAAATTGAGATGGGCAGCAGGGGATTAGGTCATTGTAGGTTTTGTCGGGCTATATGGCCATGTTCTAGAGGCATTTTCTCCTGACGTTTCGCCTGCATCACTGGGTTGTTGTAGGTTTTTTTCGGGCTATATGGCCATGGTCTAGAGGCATTCTCTTCTGATTACCATTTGATGACCTGGCAGTGCCTGGAGCAATCTTTTGTTGAGAGGTGATTTTTTCCTAGTTCCAACAGACCTCACTACCTCTGAGGATGCTTGCCATAGATGCAGGCAAAACGTCAGGAGGGAATGCCTCTACAACATGGCCATATAGCCCGACAAAACCTACAACAACCCAGTGATTAATGTATTAATGTATTGTCGAAGGCTCTCATGGCTGGAATCACTAGGTTCTTGTGGGTTTTTTCGGGCTATAGAGCCATGTTCTAGAGGCATTTCTCCTGACGTTTCGCCTGCATCTATGGCAAGCATCCTCAGAGGTAGTGAGGTGGTCAGTTGAAACATTCACACCTAGCTCCAGCAGACAAGAGCTCTTTGCCCCACCCTGGTCATTCCACAGATATATAAACCCATTTTCCTACTTCCAACAGACCTCACCACCTCTGAGGATGCTTGCCATAGATGCAGGCAAAACGTCAGGAGAGAATGCCTCTAGAACATGGCTCTATAGCCTGAAAAAACCCACAAGAACCTAGATTAATGTATTGTCGAAGGCTTTCATGGCTGGAATCACTGGGCTGTTGTAGGTTTTTTTCGGGCTACGTGGCCATGTTCTAGAGGCATTTTCTCCTGATGTTTCGCCTGCATCTATGGCAAGCATCCTCAGAGGTAGTGAGGTCTGTTGGGACTAGGAAAAATGGGTTTATATATCTGTGGAATGACCAGGGTGGGACAAAGAGCTCTTGTCTGCTGGAGCTAGGTGTGAATGTTTCAACTGACCACCTTGATTAGCATTTGATGGCCTGGCGGTTGTTAGGTGTGACTTGTTAGTGCCTGGGGCAATCTTTTGTTGAGAGGTAGAATCATAGAGTTGGAAGAGACCTCCTGGGCCATCCAGTCCAACCCCATTCCGCCAAGAAGCAGGAATGTTGCATTCAAATCAGCCCTGACAGATGGCCACCCAGCCTCCGTTTAAAAGTGAGTAATCTAGCTGCCACACGTTGGACTAATTGAAGTTTTCGAACAGTCTTCAAAGGCAACCCCACGTAGAGGGCGTTGCAGTAATCTATTCGGGATGTAACAAGAGCATGGACCATAGAATCAAAGAGTTGGAAGAGACCTCATGGGCCATCCAGTCCAACCCCATTCTGCCAGGAAGCAGGAATATTGCATTCAGATCACCCCTGACAGATGGCCATCCAGTCCCTGCTTAAAAGCTTCCAAAGAAGGAGCCTCCACCACACTCCAGGGCAGAGAGTTCCACTGCTGAACGGCTCTCACAGTCAGGAAGTTCTTCCTCGTGTTCAGGTGGAATCTCCTCTCTTGTAGTTTGAAGCCATGGCTCCATTGCGTCCTAGTCTCCAGGGAAGCAGAAAACAAGCTGATTAGATGTCCCTGATTGTTTCCCCTCTGTTGCTTTGCCGTTGTAATTTTAGAGTTTATTTAGTACTGGTAGCCAGATTTTGTTCATTTTCATGGTTTCCTCCTTTCTGTTGAAATTGTCCACATACTTGTGTATTTGAATGGCTTCTCTGTGTAGAAACAACCAGGCACATATTAACACCTCTCAACAAAAGATTCCTCCAGGCTCAGCCAGGCCTTTCAATGCTAATGAAAGTGGTCAATTGAAACATTCACACCTAGCTCCAGCAGAGAAGAGCTCTTTGCCCCACCCCAGTCATTCCTCAGATATATAAACCCATTTTCCTAATTCCAACAGTATTTGATGGCCTGGAAGTGCCTGGAGCAAACTTTTGCTGAGAGCTGATTTTTCCTAGTTCCAACAGACCTCACTACCTCTGAGGATGCTTGCCATAGATGCAGGCAAAACGTCAGGAGAGAATGCCTCTATAACATGGCCATATAGCCCGAAAAAACCCACAAGAACCTAGTGATTCCAGCCATGAAAGCCTTCGACAATACAGGAGGGGATTGTCATAGTCATTCATATTCTACATTAGTTATTATGCAAAATGTTTACGTGCTTAACGATTGTATGTATAAGCTATATTAAGAAATATATAGAGAAATACAGACAAGAGGGGAAATAATACTACATACTAATGTGAACAATATCTTTGTAGTATTAGTGACTCATTTTAAATAATAATAATAATAATAATAATCTATATATATATATAAAAATGCTCTGTGCATAATGCGTTCCTTAAAAACAAAAGAACCAATGAGCGAAATCACTCCAAATTTGGCAACAAAACGTCTCACAACACAAGGAGTGACCATCACTCAAAAAATTATGATTTTGTCATTTGGGAGTTGTAGTTGCTGGGATTTACAGTTCACCTATAATCAAAGAGCATTCTGAACTCCACCAACAATGGAATTGAACCAAACTTGGCACACAGGTCTCCCATGACCAACGGAAAATACTAGCAGCGTTTTGTGGGCATTGACCTTGAGTTTGGGAGTTGTAGTTCACCTACATCCATAGAGCACTGTGGACTCAAACAATGATGGATCTGGACCAAACTTGGCATGAATATTCCATATGCCCAAATATGAACACAGGTGGAGTTTGGGGGAAATAGACCTTGGCATTTGGGAGTTGTAGTTACTGGGATTTATAGTTCACCTACAATCAAAGACCATTCTGAATGAACCCCACAAATGACAGAACTGGGGCAAACTTCCCACACAGAACCCTCATGACCAACAGAAAACACTTAAGGCCATCCAGTCCAACTCCCTTCACCAGGGCAAGAAACGTAATCAAAGCCCTCCTGACAGAGAGCCATGAAGCCATAGATATAGATAGATATATATGATTCGCACACACACACAGATAAAGTATTATAGATTTGAAAGGGACTCCTAAAGATTGACAATTACATGTAGGCAAACCAGACAATCTCTATGTCAACACTGTCAAAGAAACATCAAGAAATACTGTTGACCCACAAGCAGAAAGACATTACATATATTAGAAACCAGCACTTTCTAATTACTTTATTTTCCAAATCACCAGACTGGGCCACAGCAACGTGTGGCAGGGGACCGCTAGTAATCTATATAAATAAAAATGTAATGTTCGTTTGTGGGATTAACATAACTCAAAAACCACTGGGGGAATTGCCACCAAATTTGGCCACAAGACACTTGCTAACCCAGTATTTGTCATTTGGGAGTTGTAGTTGCTGGAATTTATAGTTCACCTACAATCAAAGAGCATTCTGAACTCCAACAATGATGGAATTGAACCCCACCAACAATGGAAGTCCACCAAATTTCCATGGCCAATAGGAAATACTGGAAGGGTTTGGTGGGCATTGACCTTGAGTTTGGGAGTTGTAGTTCACCTACATCCAGAGAGCACTGAGGACTCAAACAATTATGGATCTGGACCAACTTGGCATGAATACTCAAGCACCCCCAACAGATGGCCATCCAGCCTCTGCTTAAAAGCTTCCAAAGAAGGAGCCTCCACCACACTCCAGGGCAGAGAGTTCCACTGCTGAACGGCTCTCACAGTCAGGAAGCTCTTCCTCATGTTAAGATGGAATCATATTAAATTATATTAAGGGGAAGGTTGAGAAACACTGCATTAGTGAGTAGGCACTCAAGAACGTCTTCTAGAAAAGCGGTGGTTTTGATCTTTCGCATGAAAGAAATGACTCGGAGAGTTCCCAGTCTTTTGCTGATTCAGTTTGCGCAAGGAAGTGGGACATCTTCCATGACGAGAGTCTTTGCTCAAGGTCAGCATAGTAGATGCAAAAGTAGCCCTTGTCAGCAAAAATAACTCAACACATATTGATAGGGAGGAGTATTTTGACGAAACAGTGACAGGACAAGTGTGTGGAAACTTACCAAAGAGATGAAATGTCTACTATGCGTCACTGAGCATAATTTGGGCGGCGCAACCAAGTTTATTGCTGACTCATGGGTGAAAGGGTCTTGCAAACTTGCTTCTGCTTTTTGGGAGTTGCCGCTTTCCATCACGTGTGATATAATTATGTATCGCTAATGGGAAGTCTCTTTATGCAATGAGGCTGGACTGCAGCTCCCATCAGCCCGGACACTATAGTTCAGCTTAAGCGGCTGAGGGGGGAAAGGAAGGGGCCTGAGGCTGTTAGGAATGGTGGGAGTTGGAGTCCAAAACACCTGGAGGGTCCCAGTTTAACCAGGCTTGAACTATAGTTGAAAGACACTTTATTGCAATAGCCTTTGCTATTATCTGTGGTTTCCCACGTCCACACAAAGTCCTGGCACATATTCTCCAGAGATATGGGAGTATTACACTATGTAACAGGCTTTTTGTTCCTGGATTATAAGTGTCGTTTCCTAATTGGTTCTATCATTAAAAACATGCCAAAACTTTGCTTCTGCAGGAGGGACATCCTGCTTTAGCACAAGTTTTTTTATGCATATCCCATGGAGTCTCAGCTAAGTTTGTGGCAGCCACAAAAACAAAGTTTCTGGAGTAGAACAATTACTTTCAAAGTGTAAACTGCACAGTTAAACGAGAAATAACACCTCTTTCTTTCTTTCTTTCTTTCTTTCTTTCCTTCTTTTGTTGTTTCTTTATTTCTTTCTTCCATTCATTCTTTCTTTCATTCCTTCTTTTTTTCTTTCCTTCCTTCCTTTTCTTCTTTCTTTCTTTCCTTCATTCCTCCTTTCTTCCCTTCTTTCCTCCTTTCTTTCTTCCTTCCTTCATTCTTTCTTTCTTTCCTTCTCTTTTTCTTTCTTTCTTTCTTTCTTTCTTTCTTTCTTTCTTTTTCTCCCTTCCTTCCTTTCTCCATTCTTTCTTTCCTTCCTTCTTTCTTTCTTTCTTTCTTTCTTTCCTTCCTTCTTTTGTTGTTTCTTTATTTCTTTCTTTCTTCCATTCTGTCTTTCATTCCTTCTTTTTTTTCTTTCCTTCCTTCCTTTTCTTCTTTCTTTCTTTCTTTCCTTCATTCCTCCTTTCTTTCTTTCTTTCCTCCTTTCTTTCTTCTTTCATTCTTTCTTTCTTTCCTTCTCTCTCTCTCTTTCTTTCTTTCTTTCTCCCTTCCTTCCTTTCTCCATTCTTTCTTTCTTTCCTTCCTTCCTTTTCTTTCTTTCTTTCTTTTCTTTTTTCATTCCTTCTTTCCTTCATTCCTTCCTTCTTTCTACTTTCTTCCTTTCTTTCTTTCCTTCTTTCCTCCCTCCCTTCTTTCATTCTTTCTTTCTTTCTTTCCTTCCCTTCCCTCCTTCTTTCTCCCTCCCTCCCTCCCTCACTCCCTCCCTCCCTCCCTCCCTCCCTTCCTTCCTTCCTCCCTCCATTCTTTCTTTCTTTCCTTCCTCCTTTTGTTATTTCCTTGCTTCCTTTTCTCCTTTCTTTCTTTCTTTCTTTCTTTCCTCCCTTCCTTTCTTTTTTCTTTCCTTCTTTCCGTGTTTCCATCTTTCCGTCCTTCCTTCTTTCCTTCCTTCTTTCTTTCCTTTTCTTTCTTTCCTTCTTACTTTCCTTCTTCTGTTTTTTCCTTCCTTCTTTCCTTCCTTCCTTCTTTCTTTCTTTCCTTCTTTTCTTTCTTTCTTTCCTTCTTTCTTTCCTCCTTCCTTCCTTCCTTCCTTCCTTTCTATCTTATCTTTCTTTCTTTCTTTCTTTCTCTTTCTTTCTTTCTTTCTTTCTTTCTTTCTCCTTCCTTCCTTCCTTCCTTCCTTCCTTCCTTTCCTCCTTCCTTTTCTCCTTCCTTCCTTCCTTCCTTCCTTCCTTTCCAGACAGGGCCAGAGTTCATTTGTCTCGTCTTTTGCTACATCCGCACCCAGCAGTTTTCTGCTTTTGGCTCCTTCATCTCTTCCAAATAACCTGCGGGAAGATTGACAAAGATGGTTGGATTCAAGCCCACTGATGTCCCTCCCACGGCCACAGTGAAGTTTGTGGGGGCTGGCACAGCCGCCTGCATTGCGGACCTCATCACCTTCCCGCTGGACACCGCCAAAGTCAGGTTGCAGGTGAGCTTTGCATTCCTGCGGGGTTGGTTGTCTTCAGGTGTTTTGGACTTCAACTCCCACCATTCCTAACAGCCGGTAGGCTGTTAGGAATGGTGGGAGTTGGAGTCCAAAACACCTGGAGGGCTGAAGTGCTTGCCAGGTCAGTTTGAATCCTCCATTCCCCTATTTTTTACGAAACATTGCTGCAGGCTTATTGTTATGAGCCATCCCAGGACCTGGATTCATTTCCCTGTAAGTTCCCAGAAGCAGTGATTTCGGCATTGCCAGCATTGTCAGGAGATGTGATTCAACACGGCCTGGCCTTATCTTCCTTGCCTTTGGATATGATGACAAGGAGGCTTTGGAACAACATTCATCTCTGACCTAGAAAGAGGGACTCAGTCCGCCCTCTGGTCTGTCTTGTCTTATTTGCACAGAAGTCAAGGGCCCAACTTTCACAAAGGAGGCTTCTTCCAAGGGCTGCTCTTGTTGCAAAAGCTGTAAGGCAGCAAAGCAAAGAGGAATGTGGCGTGGCATTTCCTGGCAAGTTTTGTTCCGTGGGACCTTGGCATTGCTTGCTTGCCTGCCTTTCCTCCCTCCCTCCCTCCCCTCCTTGCTTCTTTTCTTTCCTTCCTTCTTTTGCTCCTTTCTTCCTTTTTTCCTTCCTTCTTTCTTTCCTTCTTTCAGTCTTTCCTTCCTTCCTTTTGTTCTTTCCTTCCTTCCTTCCTTCCTTCTTTTGCTCCTTCTTTCTTTCCTTCCTTCCTTCCTTCCTTCCTTCCTTCCTTCCTTCCTTCCTTCTCACTCTCTCTCTTTACTCCCTTCTTTGGTTGATTCTTTCTTTCTTTCCTTCTCTTGTTCCTTCCTTCCTTCTTTCCTTCTTTTGTTCCTTCTTTCTTTCTTTCCTTCCTTCTTTCTTTCCTTCCTTCCTACTTTCTTTCATTCTTTCTCTCACTCTTTCCTTCCTTCCTTCCTTCTTTGGTTCCTTCTTTCCTTTTTCTTTCATTACTTCCTTCTTTTGTTCCTTCCTTCTTTTGTTCTTTCCTTCCTTTTTTCCGTCCTTCCTACTTTCCTTCTTTTCTCCCTCCCTCCTTTTGTTCCTTATTTCTTTCTTTCCTTCTTTTCTTCCTTCTTTTCTTCTTTCTTTCTTTCTGTCCTTCCTTCCTTCCTTCTTTCATTCTTTCTCTCTCTCTTTCATTCCTTCTTTTGTTCCTTCCTTTCTTCCTTCCTTCTTTCCGTCCTTCCTACTTTCCTTCTTTCCTCCCTCCCTCCTTTTGTTCCTTATTTCTTTCTTTCCTTCTTTTCTTCCTTTTTTTTCTCCCTTCTTTTCTTCTTTCTTTCTTTCTGTCCTTCCTTCCTTTCTTCCTTCTTTCATTCTTTCATTCTTTCTTTCATTCCTTCTTTTGTTCCTTCCTTCCTTCTTTCCATCCTTCCTACTTTCCTTCTTTCCTCCCTCCTTTTGTTCCTTCCTTCTTTTCTTCCTTCTTTTCTCCCTTCTTTTCTTCTTTCTTTTCTTCTTTCTTTCTTCCTGTCCTTCCTTCCTTCCATCTTTCTGTCCTTCTTTCTTTGCCATTGCTTTCCTCTGAGGCTAGTGTGACTTAACCAAGTCCATCCGGTGCATTTCTATGGCTGAGGAGGTATTTGAACTCCCTCGCAGAATCGTAGAATAATAAGAGTTGGAAGAGACCCCATGGGCCATCTAGTCCAACCCCCTGCCATGCAGGAAAAGCATAATCAAAGTACCCCCCAACAGATGGCCATCCAGCCTCTGCTTAAAAGTTTCCAAGGAAGGAGTTTCCACCAGACTCTGAGGCAGAGAGTTCCACTGTGGATACACAAACCATTTTGGAAAATGCAAACATACACACATACCTATGTGTTTTGACTTCTATTTTGCAGGTAGAAGATGGATAGATGGATAGATAGATAGGTGGATGGATAGCTAGGTGGATGGATAGATAGGTAGGTGGATGGATAGATAGGTAGGTGGATGGATAGATAGGTAGGTGGATGGATAGATAGGTAGGTGGATGGATAGATAGGTAGGTGGATGGATAGATAGGTAGGTGGATGGATAGATAGGTAGGTGGATGGATAGATAGGTAGGTGGATGGATAGATAGGTAGGTGGATGGATAGATAGGTGGATAGATAGGTAGGTGGATGGATCGATAGGTAGGTGGATGGATAGATAGGTGGATGGATAGATGGATAGATGGATAGGTAAATTGATGAATAGAATAAAAAAAGATCCCTGGGCCCCATTCTGTTGCCCACTCACTCTGAAGCATCTCCTTCCTTTCTGTTCTTTCCTGTCCAGATCCAAGGAGAGAAGAAGCAGGCGGTCACCACCAGAACGGCCCAGTACAAGGGGGTCTTTGGCACCATGGCCACCATGGTGAAGAACGAGGGGCCCAAAAGCCTTTACAATGGCCTGGTGGCCGGCCTCCAGCGCCAGATGAGTTTTGCTTCAGTCCGCATTGGACTCTACGATTCGGTGAAGCAGTTCTACACGAAAGGCTCAGAGCGTAAGTTGGTTGAGTCCCCTTGTATGCTGCACTGCACCAAGGCAGAAAGGACTATCTATGTTATCCTTCTATTATCTGCCCATCGCTCTCTCACTGACTCACTCATCCATCTAGTTCCACTGTCTATCTGCCTATCGATCTGCCTGTCGATCTGCCTATCGATCTGCCTATCTATCCATCTATCCATCCATCCCTCCATCCCTCCATCCATCCACCCATCCATCTACCCACACAGGTTGGATAGTCATCTGTTGGGAAGACTTAGACTGTATCTTCTTGAATGGCAGAAGGAGGTTGTACTGGATGGCCTTCCAACGCTAGGAGTCTAGGAATCTATCTATCCATCTGTCTATCTCGATCGATCTATCGTTGCTCTCTTATCCATCCATCCATCTACACAGGCTGGATGGCCACCTGTTGGGAAGGATTGGGTTGTGTCTTCTTGCATAGCTGAACAAAGTTGAACTGGATGCCCTTTGGGGATTCCTTCTTATTCGAGGAGTCTCCAATTCTATCTATCAATCCATGATTCTATTTATTTGTCATCATCACCTCTCTCTCTCATCTATAATATCTGTCTACCCGTCTATGCATCCATGTATCCACCCACCCATCGTCAATCTCTTTCACTCTGTCTATCTGCCTGTCTGTCAATCCACCCATCCCCATCAACTATTTCTTTCACTCTATCCATCTGCCTATCTGTCTGTCTATCCATCCATCCATCCACCTATCCAACCACCCACCCATCCATCAACTATCTCTTTCACTCTATCAATCCGCCTATTTGTCTGTCTATCCATCCATCTATCCATCCACCCACCCACTGATCAACTATCTCTTTCACTCTATCCATCTGCCTATCTGTCTATCAATCCATCCATCCATCCACCCATCCATCAATTATCTCTTTCATTCTATCCATCAACTATCTCTCTATCTATCAATCCATCCATCCAACCACCCATCCATCAACTATCTCTTTCACTCTATCCATCTGTCTATTTGTCTGTTGATCTATCCATCCACCTATCCAACCACCCACCCATCCATCAACTATTTCTTTCACTCTATCAATCCGCCTATCTGTCTGTCTATCCATCTATCCACCCACCCACCCATCCATCAACTATCTCTTTCACTATATCCATCTCCCTATCCATCCATCCATCTGCCTAGATCTATCTATCCATCTACCCACCCACCCAACCATCCATATCCATCCATCTATCCACTCACCCATCCATCAACTATCTCTTTCACTCTATCCATCTGCCTATCTATCTATCTATCTATCTATCTATCTATCTATCTATCCATCCATCCATCCATCTATCCATCCACCCACCCATCAACTATCTCTTTCACTCTATCCATCAACTATCTATCTATCCATCCATCCATCCACCTATCCAACCACCCACCCATCCATCAACTATCTCTTTCACTCTATCAATCCGCCTGTCAGTCCATCCATCCACCCATCCATCAACTATCTCTTTCACTCATCCATCTGCCCATCCACCCATCCATCAACTATCTCTTTCACTCTATCCATCAACTATCTATCTATCTATCTATCTATCTATCTATCCATCCATCTATCCATCATCCAACCAACCACCCATCCATCCATCAACTATCTCTTTGACTCTATCCATCTGCCTATCCATCCATCTATCCATCCACAGATCCATCAAGTATCTCTTTCACTCTATCCATCTGCCCATCTATCCATCCATCCATCCACCTATCCATCCACCCATCCATCAACTATCTCTTTCACTATATCTATCTCCCTATCCATCCATCCATCTGCCTAGATCTATCTATCCATCTACCCACCCACCCAACCATCCATATTCATCCATCTATCCACTCACCCATCCATCAACTATCTCTTTCACTCTATCCATCAACTATCTATCTATCCATCCATCCATCCACCTATCCAACCACCCACCCATCCATCAACTATCTCTTTCACTCTATCAATCCGCCTGTCAGTCCATCCATCCACCTATCCATCCATCCACCCATCCATCAACTATCTCTTTCACTCATCCATCTGCCCATCCACCCATCCATCAACTATCTCTTTCACTCTATCCATCAACTATCTATCTATCTATCTATCTATCTATCCATCCATCTATCCATCATCCAACCAACCACCCATCCATCCATCAACTATCTCTTTCACTCTATCCATCTGCCTATCCATCCATCTATCCATCCACAGATCCATCAAGTATCTCTTTCACTCTATCCATCTACCCATCTATCCATCCATCCATCCACCTATCCATCCACCCATCCATCAACTATCTCTTTCACTATATCTATCTCCCTATCCATCCATCCATCTGCCTAGATCTATCTATCCATCTACCCACTCACCCAACCATCCATATCCATCCATCTATCCACTCACCCATCCATCAACTATCTCTTTCACTATATCCATCTGCCTATCCCTCCATCCATCCATCCACCCATCCATCAACTATCTCTTTCACTCTTATCAATCTGCCTATCTATCTATCCACCTATCCAACCACCCACTCATCTATCAACTATCTCTTTCACTCTATCCATCTACCTATCCATCTGCCTAGATCTATCTATTCATCCACCCCACCCACCCAATCATCCATCCAACTATACAAACAGAAAAAATAGATTGCTGTAGATCAGGCATGGGCAAACCTCCAGGTATTTCAGGTATTTTGGACTTCAACTACCACAGTTCCTAGTAGTCAATAGGCTGTTAGGAATTGTGGGAGTTAGAGTCCAAAACACCTGGAGGACCCAAGTTTGCCCAGGCCTGGTCTAGAAAATGCTTAGAGAGAATGTATGTTTTCCCAAGTGGGTAAGTGAGTGGGTTGTGATCCTGTGCTGCCTGTTCTTAACCAAACGGTTCTCTCTTTAACTTGGCCAGATGCTGGGATCGGCAGCCGCCTCCTTGCAGGCTGCACCACGGGAGCCATGGCAGTCGCAGTGGCCCAGCCAACGGACGTGGTGAAAGTGCGCTTCCAAGCACAAGCCCGAATGGAGGGCAGCAAGCGCTACCAAGGCACACTGGATGCCTACAAGACCATCGCCAGGGAGGAGGGCATCCGAGGCCTTTGGAAAGGTAGGCGAAGGAGAGTAATAGGATTCACTGAGTCAAGGGCAGAGCTTAAGACGCCCGTATGTGGAGTTATTGACTTGCAAAAGGATTTGGAAAAGATCTAGGACTCTTCTTTTTGGGAAGTAGACTGTGCTTCGTGTGATTCCAGTCACTTAGAATGAGTTTTAAGGAAACACAAAGGCCATCTAGTCCAACCCCATGTCATGCAGGAGTACTACATTTCAACATTCATGGAAAGGTACACACAAATTCAACTATCAAACAGCTCCCACCGTCAGGAAGTTCTACTTAATATTTAGGTAGTATCTCCTTTCTGGATTGGGTTGCTGTGAGTTTTCCATGTTCCAGAAGCATTCTCTCCTGAATTCTTCTGTGGGTTTCACCCACATCTATGGCAGACATCCTCAGAGGTTGTGAGGTCTGTTGGAAACTAAGCAAGTGGGGTTTATATATCTGTAGAATGATGTCCAGGGTGGGAGAAAGAACTCTTTGTCTTGGTTGTTGTAGGTTTTTCAGGTTGTATGGCCATGTTCTAGAAGCATTATCTCCTGACATTTTGCCTGTCAGTGGCATTGTCTGCACAGCAAGGCAGGAAACAGATCAATCACAGCCACCTTAGGCTACAAACTACTTTATTTACAGCTATATACATTAGAAGCTACTTAACACTAAGAACATCGTAAAACTTGCTTCCTCCCATCAGGTCATAGCTTCGCGAACACACGAACAGTCTGTTATCAGCACTAGTCCACACCTCCTGTATTCCAGAGTGACGTATGACGTATGACGCATGACACGTCCATTTGCTCTATACACTTGATTTATGACCTCTCTAGGAATGCTGTTCCCTCCATGGTTCATTTAACTCTTTCCACACAGGAATACACTCGGCACATAGCTACTGCATTTCAAACATGCATACATACTTTGAAATCTACATTACAAATTGCAAACAGCTCCAGCATAGAAATACGACATCTGTTTCTGGATTCTTGGCTGCTGCTTCTGTGTTTCTTCTCCTCAAGTCAAGATGTTTGGAATCTTCGCTTTGAAAGCGACCAAAGAAATTGAGGCTTGGTAAATATTCATGTGTGTCAAAAAAAACCCCACTGAGTATTGTCGAAGGCTTTCATGGATGGAATCACTGAGTTGTAGGTTTTTAAGGCTATATGGCCATGTTCTAGAAGCATTCTCTCCTGACATTTCCCCTGCGTCTATGGCAAGCATCTTCAGAGGTTGTGAGGTCTCACAACCTCTGAGGATGCTTGCCATAGATATGCAGGCAAAACGTTAGGAGAGAATGCTTCTAGAACATGGCCATATAGCCCGAAAAACACTGAGTAGTTTTTCTCCTTTGCCTGAATTCATCTTCTCCTTTGCCTGAATTCAAGATTATGGCTGTTAACTGCATAAACAATTATCTTATTTTCAAATGTCCTATTTCTTCCCATTTTTTGTTTTTAGGTACTTCGCCTAATATCACCCGGAACGCCCTTGTGAACTGTGCCGAACTGGTGACCTATGACCTGATCAAGGATATGATCCTGAGATACAACCTGATGACAGGTGAGGATGACGGACAGAACAAGGGTTGCATCTTCCTTCCTTCCTTCCTTTTTCTTCCTTCCTTCCTTCTTTCTTTTTTTCCCTTCCTTCCTTCCTTCTTTCCTCCCTCCCTCCCTTTCTTTTCTTCCTTCTTTCATTCATTCTTTCTTTCCTTTCTTCCTTCTTTCCTCCCCCCCTCCCTCCTTTCTTTCTTTCCTTTCTTTCTTTCCTTTCTTTCCTTTCTTTCTTTTCTTTCTTTTCTTTTTCTTTCTTTCCTTTCTTTCCTTTCTTTTCTCCTTCCTTCCTTCCTTCCTTCCTTTCCTTCTTTCTTTCTTTCTTTTCATAGTCTTTTCTTTTCTTCCCTCCTTCCTTCCTTCCTTCATTTTCTTCCTTCCTTCATTCTTTCCTCCCTCCCTTTCTATTCTTCTTTCCTTCTTTCATTCATTCTTTCTTTCCTAACGTCATTATTTCCTTCCTTCTCTTTGTTTTCTTCTTTCCTTCCTTCCTTCCTTCCTTCCTTCCTTCCTTCTCTTTCTTCCCTTTCTTTCTTTCTTTCTTTCCTCCCTCCCTCTCTTCCTTTTGTCCTTCCTTCCTCCTCCCTTCCTCCCTTCCTTCTTTCCTCCCTTCCTTTCTTGCCATTGCTTTCCTCTGAGGCTGAGTACAGTATGTTTAAAGAAAGGGCCACAGTGGCACGGTGAGTTAGACCAGTGGTTCCCAACCTGTGTTCCGTGGACCACCAGTGGTCTGCAAGAACGAAAATATGGTCCGCAGCTTCACCATTACTACACAGTTGCCTCGAAACCACACGCCAACAGGAGGGACTGGACTGGCAAAACCCTCTTATAGTGCCGAGGCAACGGGGATGTCGGGAGGGGAGAGGCTGACTATGCACAAAGATTACTACCACCACCACACCAGCTCTAGATTATTAAATATGGTTTAATAACATTCAAAGCGATGTTTACATATTAGAGATATGATTGGCTCCTTTCAGTAAACGTGTGAATGGTGGATGATGGGTTCTCCTTCTCTCTCCCTTGCAGACAACCTCCCTTGCCACTTTACCTCTGCGTTTGGAGCCGGCTTCTGCACCACCGTCATCGCCTCTCCTGTCGATGTCGTCAAGACCAGATACATGAACTCTGCGCCCGGTCAATACGGAAGTGCCGTGAAGTGCGCTCTGACCATGCTCCAGAAGGAAGGGCCGCTGGCTTTTTACAAAGGGTAAGCGGGAATCTTTTCCACGATGATGTAGGATGTCAACATTTGGCTATACCACTATACTGCAATACTATTTTTAGTTATTTACTTACAGTATTTCTATTCCGCCCTTCCCACTCTCCAGGCGACTCAGGGCAGATCACAATGCACATATACATGGCAAACATTCAATGCCATAGACACACAACATATATAGACAGACACACAGAGGCTATTTAACTTTCCAGCTTCATGAGGGTATGTTTTTGAATTCCGGCCACCGGGGGAGCTATTGCTTCACTTTCCACATGTGACACCGTTGGAGTACTTCCTCATTCTTTTGCACGCTGCTGGAGAGTTTTACGGCGTCGTAAATTAGTTATATTAGCCTTCCCGCATAAGCAATGCCTAAATTCCCTACTTGACAGGTACAACTGTCTTTCGGGATGTAAATCTCGACAACAAGCTAGACAAATGGTCGGGAGCTTACTCCGACCCAGGCTGGCTTCGAATTTATGACCTTTCAGTCAGTAGTGATTTTAAATGCTGCTAACTTCCAATCAGCTGTGCCACAACCCAGTCCATTATTATAAGTATTATATTGTATTAGAATCAAAGAATCAAAGAGTTGGAAGAGACCTCCTGGGCCATCCAGTCCAACCCCATTCTGCCAAGAAGCAGGAATATTGCATTCAAATCACCCCTGACAGATGGCCATCCAGCCTCTGTTTAAAAGCTTCCAAAGAAGGAGCCTCCACCACACTCTGGGGCAGAGAGTTCCACTGCTGAACGGCTCTCACAGTCAGGAAGTTCTTCCTCATGTTCAGATGGAATCTCCTCTCTTGTAGTTTGAAGCCATTGTATTACATTATAATATTATCAATTTTATATGTGTTTACAATATATTATACTCTTAGCACAGCACAATATTAGTATTATATATATTACTATATTCTACTATACCAATATACTGTAATATTCTTACCAGTATTATATGTGTATACAATATATTATTAGTACAGCACAATGTTAGTATTATATTAGTATTAGTATTATATTTTGATAACCTTTTTGAAACTGTTTACACATAACGTAATGTAATATTATGTAATTTTATTTCATATACACACACACATATATACTAGCTGTACCACCACACATTGCTTCCCTCCCTCTTTCTCTCATTCTTTCTTTCTCTCCTTCCTTCCTTCCTCCTCTCCCTCTTTCCTTCCTTCCTTCTTTTTCTTTCCCTTCTTTCTTCCTACTCTACCTGTTCCTTCACTCTTTCTTTGGTTTCGTCTCTCCTTCCTTCCCTCTCTTTCCTTCTTTCTTTCACTTTTTCTCTTCTCTCCTTCTTTCCCTCTTTCTCTCCTTCCCCTTTCTGTGTGTATGTGTTTTGCATGTGTATATATGTGTGTATATATTTCTGTGTATATGTGTATATATGTGTGCTTGTGTATATATGTGGTTTTGCACATGTGTTGTAATGCATTCTTTTTTGGCTTTTTAAGTCTCTTCTGCTGTGTTTTTCAGTGTTTTTATGAGTGATGGTCACTCGTTGGCCTGAGAGGTGTCTTGTGTTCAGATTTGGTGTCTATTCGTCCAGTGGTTTTTGAGTTATGTTAATCCCACAAACCAACATTACACACACACACACACACACACACACAATATCTATCTACTGTAAATTAAAAACAAAGGCGTTATTAAATATTTGAAACCCCTTTGTGACTTTTTTGTCACACCCTGTACTATGAGTCCACTTGAATTGTCATCACTCAATGCTATGGAATTTTGGGAAATCTAGTTTTGCTAGGTCTTAATCTAGGCATGGGCAAACTTCAGCCCTCCAGGTGTTTTGGACTTCAACTCCCACAATTCCTAACAGCCAGTGGGCTGCTAGGAATTGTGGGAGTTGATGTCTAAAACACCTGGAAGGTCAAAATTTTCCCACACCTGCCTTAGAGTTTGAAGAGACTCCAAACCCCTGCCGTGCAGCTACTCCTGATTTAGTAGGCTGTTAGGAATTGTGGGAGTTGAAGTCTGAAACACCTAGTAGGCTACAGTTTACCCATGCATACTCTAGAATGTTTTAGGAACTGCATGATCATCTGTCAGGAGGGCTTAGATTGGGTGTTCTTGCATGGCAGCAGGGGGTTGGATTGGGTGGTCCTTGTAGTGTCTTCCGACCAGGGGCGGCTGAAGCAATAGGCAAGATACGCATTTGCGTATAGCGCAAATCCCCGAGGGGTGCTATTGAGGCACCCCCGCACAGAGGTCTCCCGCAGGCCCTCAGGAAGAGCACGTCCTGGGTTCCGACTCTATAATCCTGTTTATACCCAGTGGACTAACTCTTTTCCTATTGAATATATCTCCCTTTCCATTAGTTTCACGCCCTCCTTTCTACGGCTGGGCTCCTGGAACGTGGTGATGTTTGTGACCTACGAGCAGCTGAAACGTGCCTTGATGGCGGCCCGTGGATCATGGGAATCTCCCTTCTGAGCCAGGAGGAGCCGCACTTTGCAGATAGATCTCATCATGCGTCCGCACATCGCAAGTCTTCGATTTGGATCCTCTCCCAACTCGTCTCTTATGTTCTCTTTACGTCGTCCTTAGAAAACGTCTTGCCATTAGTACGAGACGAGCAGGTGCCCCGGTCGCTCGTTTTAGTGGATTTTTAAAAATTGATGTGCTGCTCTCTACTGTGTTCGTCAAATTTGCCTCTTGTCGAAGCACTTCGTTAAGTTCTGGAATGGGAAACTTGGCTTCGGTACGAGCACCATCCAGATTTTCCATACGCATCCCACGTTCTGCATTCTGTCAAAGCAGTGTTGATCATTTGCACAAAAGGATCAGCAGAAAGCACTTCTGGAGAATCGCTTTGCTGTTCATGACTTTGGACTACAGTTCCCAGAATCCCCCAAAATCAGCATTAGATAATCTGAGAGTTGTTGCAGGGCTTTGATTAGGGCCAAATGAAAGTTTTAGAAAGTTGGGAGATCGAGGTGATTGAGAAGGAAAGGGAGGTCTGTGCCTGAATCTCAAACGATTGGCATTAATTTATTATTGTTGTTTTTAAATTATTATTATTTTATAATTGCACTCTTTAAAGCAGGCCTGGGCCAACTTTGGCCCTCCGGGTGTTTTGGACTTCAACTCCCACAATTCCTAACAGCCTACCGGCTGTTAGGAATTGTGGGAGTTGAAGTCCAAAACACCCGGAGGGCCGAATTTGGCCCAGGACTGCTTTAAACACCTAGTAGGCTGCAGTTTACCCATGCATGCTCTAGAATGTTTTGGGAACTGCATGGTCATCTGTCAGGAGGGCTTAGATTGGGTGTTCTTGCATGGCAGCAGGGGGTTGGATTAGATGGTATCTTCTGACCAGGGGCGGCTGAAGCAATAGGCAAGATACGCATTTGCGTATAGCGCGAATCCCTGAGGGGCGCTCTTGAGGCGCCCCCGCACGGACACCTGATTAAATACACATTGCTGGACTCGATCCCACTTGATAACGAAAGGTCAGCCTTAGCCGGAAGATCATAATCCTGGGAATTAAGTAAATCTCCAGGCGTGGGAGTGTGGATCTCAGTATGCAAGGGGAAGATCAAGTGTATGGTCATTTTTGCAAAAGATTAAAAGGTGTCCTTCTGCTCATGATACCTATAACCTTGGACCTAGTTGCACTCACTACACAACTATAATGCTATGTATTGTCGAAGGCTTTCATGGCCAGAATCACTGGGTTGTTGTAGGTTTTTCGTGTTATATGTCCATGTTCTAGAAGCATTCTCTCTTGACGTTTCGCCTGCATCTGTGGCAAGCATCCTCAGAGGTTGTGAGAACCTCACAACCTCTGAGGATGCTTGCCATAGATGCAGGCGAAACGTCAGGAGAGAATGCTTCTAGAACATGGACATATAGCACGAAAAACCTACAACAACGCTATAATGCTATGATTTCACTTCACTGCCAATGGCAACTCCTGGGATTTGCAGTTTAAGAAGCGGTCCTTGGAACGCTCAGCCAGAAAGCTCTAGTGTCTTGCCAGACTGCAAACCCCAGCATCCCAAGGGAAGGAAACGTGGTTGCTAAAATGAAATAATAGCATGATAACTCTGTAGTGAATAGCCCTCCTGTTTGGTTATGGAATACGAGTTGCAAGCTTTTGCAAAATTGGAGAAACTTATTTCAGCAAAGCTGACAGCAAATGGAAAGCTGGGTCGTTGTGTTTTCCAGGCCATGTTCCAGAAGCATTCTCTCCTGATGTTTCGCCTGCATCTATGGCAGGCATCCCCAGAGGTTGTGAGGATACCTGCCATAGATGCAGACGAAACTTCTGGAGAAAATGCTTCTGGACCATGGCCATACAGCCCCGAAAATTCACAACCCAGGCTGTCTGGCCATGTTCCAGAAGCATTCTCTCCTGACCTGCATCTATGGCAGGCTTCCTCAGAGGTTGTGAGAAACCTCACAACCTCTGCCATAGATGCAGGTGAAACATCAGGAGATAATGCTTCTGGAACATGGCCATACAGCCCCAAAAACTCACAACCCAGTGATACTAGCTATGAAAGCCTTCGACAATAAATGGAAAACTGGGTTGTTGTGAGTTTTCCAGGCCATGTTCCAGAAGCATTCTCTCCTGACGTTTCACCTGCATCTATGGCAGGCATCCCCAGAGGTTGTGAGGATACTTGCCATATATGCAGGTGAAACGTCAAGAAAGAATGCTTCTGGAGCATGGCCATACAGCCCCGAAAACTCACAACCCAGTGATACCAGCTATGAAAGCCTTAGACAATAAATGGAAAATTCTTTGTCCGTGTAATGCAACTTGCTTTGGAAAGCACTTGGTGTTCTGGCACAAATGCAGCCTCCCAGATAGATGATCTCGGGCTACAACTCCCATCAGCTGGCCAACAGAGACGTGAAAGGCTGGGAGTTGCAGTTTGGCAAAATCTGGATGGTGATATCAGTAAAGTGAGCCATAAAAGTTCCTCCTAAGTTTTGCTTAAGAGTGAAATAAGCAAATGGAGGAAGTGGCTCTCTCCTCTCTGACCAAAGCAGGTTGTGTTTTTGGAGGCAACGTTCTTCCCTTTGGACTAAGCAATGCCCCTTTGTGTACTATAGTGGACAAATATGTCATTGGTGGTACGAGGAACGGGCTGGATTCAGTAATGTAGGGTGTGAACAAGAGCTACAGTAATTCGTAGCCATTCCAGAAGCAACGGTATCATGTTCCCTCTAAGTCAGTAGTTCGCAACCTGTGGGTCCCCAGATGTTTTGGCCTTCAACTCTCAGAAAAAGCTGGTAAACTGGCTGGGATTTCTGGGAGTTGTAGGTCAAAACACTTGGGTTGAGAACCACTACTCTCGGCTAACCCACCTGCAGTTTGCAATAGTGAGGAAAGGGATTGAGCTGTGTGGTCTCACAGCTCAATGAGCTGGAGATGAAGAGGCTGAGACAGTGCCATCTGCCTCAGTTAAATGGTAGACCACAGCCTGGCAAACTAGACACTCCTAGTAAGTATTTATTTCTTTTCCACATCCCTGTTTTAATAATGTTTTCTCCAGAGTTTAATGGAGGTCTTATGTGCTGGTAACATATGTGTTTTTCTAAAAACTTCAAACCAACATGGCCCTAGAGTAGGACTAGGCAAACTTGGGCCCTTCCAGGTGTTTTGGACTTCAACTCCCACAATTCCTAACAGCCTACCGGCTGTTAGGAATTGTGGGAGTTGAAGTCCAAAACACCTGGAAGGGCCCAAGTTTACCTATGCCTGACCTAGAGGTTTCCTATATGTTGTACCCTGCTTCTGTGCTGCTATCTGTGATGGTGCAAAGTGGTGATGGAATTATTTTCCCCCCGCCTTTTAAAAAGATTTCTTGTTGTTGCATGACTTGTTTTTTATATTAAAAAATAAAGCTGAAAGAGAAAGCAAACCTGATGTAGTTTGTGTTGTACCTGCCTTGCACCCTGCAGCTGCGATGAGTAGTAATAATAATAATATTAAGAAGAGGAAGCTTACACAATATGAGGATTTAAAGATCGAACTGCAAAGACTCTGGCACAAGAAAGTCAAGGTGGTCCCAGTGGTGATCAGCACACTGGGTGCAGTCCTGAAAACCCTTGGCCTGCACTTAAAAACAATCAGCGCTGACAAAATCATCACCTGTCAGCTGCAAAAAGGCTACCGTACTTGGAACTGCACGCATCATTTGCCGATACATCACTCGGTCCTAGACACTTGGGAAGTGTCTGATGTGTCATCAAATACAAAAGCCAGCAGAGTGATCTTGTTTGCTGTGTACTAATCTTGTTATATATCATAGAATCAAAGAGTTGGAAGAGACCTCATGGGCCATCCAGTCCAACCATCTGCCAAGCAGGAATATTGCATTCAAATCACCCCTGACAACATCTGTTTAAAAGCTTCCAAAGAAGGAGCCTCCACCACACTCCGGGGCAGAGAGTTCCACTGCTGAATGGCTCTCACAGTCTTCCTCGTGTTCAGATGGAATCTCCTTTCTTGTAGTTTGAAGCCATTGTTCCGCGTCCTAGTCTCCAAGGAAGCAGAAAACAAGCTTGCTCCCTCCTCCCTGTGGCTTCCTCTCACATATTTATACATGGCTATCATATCTCCTCTCAGCCTTCTCTTCTTCAGGCTAAACATGCCCAGCTCCTTAAGCCGCTCCTCATAGGGCTTGTTCTCCAGACCCTTGATCATTTTAGTCACTCTCCTCTGGACACATTCCAGCTTGTCAATATCTCTCTTGAATTGTGGTGCCCAGAATTGGACACAATATTCCAGATGTGGTCTAACCAAAGCAGAATAGAGCACGGGTAGCATTACTTCCTTAGATCTAGACACTATGCTCCTATTGATGCAGGCCAAAATCCCATTGGCTTTTTTTGCCGCCACATCACATTCCTGGCTCATGTTTAACTTGTTGTCCATGAGGACTCCAAAATCTTTTTCACACGTACTGCTCTCAAGCCAGGCCTCATCGTCCCCCATTCTGTATCTTTGCATTTTGTTTTTTCTGCCTAAGTGGAGTATCTTGCATTTGTCCCTGTTGAACTTCATTTTGTTAGTTTTGGCCATTCATCTCTCTAATCTGTCAAGATCGTTTTGAATCCTGCTCCTGTCCTCTGGAGTCTTGGCTCTCCCTCCCATTTTGGTGTCATTTGCAAACTTGATGATCCTGCCTTCTAACCCGTCATCTAAGTCATTAATAAAGATGTTGAACAGGACCGGGCCCAGGACGCAACCCTGCAAATGATGATAGTGATAATTTTCTTACCTGGCCTGACCTCACAGCTTGACGTGGGTTACAACGCTGCTAAATCACATAATCAAAATAGCAGGACAAGCTTGGGTCCTCCATGTGTTTTGGACTTCAACTCCCACAATTGGCTGTTAGAAATTATGGGACTCCCAAGTCCAACCCAATTTTGGGTGTCCAAGTCCAGAACACCTGGAGAGGGAGCCAGGGATTGCCCATGCACAAGTTATACCTTTCTCAACCTCATTTACACAACGCCTTGTATGAATTCAAGCATGTGACGATGTGTAAATTTTATTCCTTTGGTTATGTGTAGTTTGGACAGTGGTTTAGGGATGGTAAGTATGGGAGATTATGTTTTGTTGGAGATGGTGGCTTGGCGTTAGCTGAGTTGCCATAGCAACAGGGGCGGAGCCAACTGCCTCTTCAGGAGGCAGCTGTTTTAAAAAAAAGTCAGTCAGTACGCCGGTGAGCTACTGAGAGGACTGAGTCTCTGGGTGGAGATTCAGGGAATGTGTCTGTAGCCGGTGTGCTATAGGAAAGACTGAATCTCTGGGTGGAGATTCAGGGAATCAATTGGTGACCAAAGTGGTTGCAGAGAAGGACCCGGTAGTGATAGAACTACAGGGGGTTGTTGATTCTGAATTAAGAATCAAGGTTTGGCTGGGTTTGAGCCTGCTGTGCCTGCTGTGAAACGTTTTGAAGTCTGTGCCTGAGATTACTCATGAAACCTTACCAATGTAACCATCAAGATTGGTGCCTCTTGTGAAGAAACAGTTAAACATGTTATACTCCTGTTAAAATAAACTTGTTATTGTTTTCCTCAACCCTTGCCTGATACAGTTTCTCCTAAGTTGAACAGCCTGCATAAGTAAAGTCAAGCCAGGAAAGTAAATGCTACGCTATCAAATGAATAAAGCCTTCTGTAATTAACAGTCCCTTTATAAAATAGCTCCTAGGTTGATATTGATCGTTGCCCGGCTTCCCTCATAGATTAGGTGGCAGTGGGTGTTTTACCACACGCACCTTTACAAAGCATCACTTGGATTGAGAGGCTAGTGGAATTATCCCAGTGATGACTCTGAATACACTCCAGTTTTAAGCCTGAATTGTATGCAGAACTATCCAGGTTGGCTGAACCTTGTCTTCCTAAATAGGTTCAAGCCCTTTTAAAAGTTCAGGCAACAACCTGGAGCAGATTCACCACTGCACAAACAAGGGAATTTACACTACACGGAGCCCTTGGCAAGGAGTTATATAATTAGTGGCACGCCTCACAACTTCTTGCTTCCAAATTCTGTCCAACATCAAGAGAAGAGAATGGGTCTGGAGAAAATAGACGGCCTTTATTTCTTGTTTGGAGGTGAGATGAAGCAGACGGGGGTGGTCCTCACGTCAGGAGGGCTTCCCGCAGGAGGTCCTTCTTGGCCGGGGTCAGCCTTGCGGGGAAGACGATGTCGAAGTACATGTAGAGGTCCCCTTTGCAGGTGGGGTCGTGGGACAGGGGCATCCCTTCTCCCGGCACAATCTTGAAGTATTTGGGGCTGGAAGGGCAGAAGAGGGACACTTTGAGCAAACCTAAAAAAATAAGCCCCTCACTAAACTAGAGTACCATAGACACTCGAGTATAAGCCGAGTTTTTCAGCCCTTTTTTAAGGATGAAAAAGCCCCCTTTGGCTTATACTCAAGGTTATTTATTATTTTACTCTGTTATTATTAATATTTGTATTACATTTATTATTTTGCTCTATTTATTATTATGATTATTACATTTATTATTTTGCTCTATTATTATGATTATTACATTTATTATTTTACTTTCTTATTATTTTTACTATCACTATTATTTTACTATATTATTGTTATTATTATTGTTATTATTATTATTATTATTATTATTATTACATTTATTATTTTAATCGCCTTCAGGCTGAAAAGGGTGGGATAAAAGTGTGGCAAATAAATAAATAAATAATTTATTATTATTATTATTTCATTTGTTATTTTACTCTATTATTACATTTATTATTTTAATCGCCTTCAGGCTGAAAAGGGTGGGATAAAAGTGTGGTAAATAAATAAATAAATAAATAATCTATTTATTATTATTATTTCATTTGTTATTTTACTCTATTATTATTATTATATTTATTATTTCACTCTATTGTTACTGTTATTACATTTCTATTATTTACCCTATTATTGTTTTTATTACATTTATTATTTTGCTCTATTTATTATTATGATTATTACATTTATAATTTTTTATTATTGTAATAAAATACTTTTATTATTTTATTCTATTATTATTACATTTATTATTTTAATTGCCTTCAGGATGAAAAGGGCGGGATAAAAGTGTGGAAAATAAATAAATAAATTATTATTATTATTTCATTTGTTATTTTACTCTATTATTATTATTATATTTATTATTTCACTCTATTGTTACTGTTATTACATTTCCATTATTTACCCTATTATTATTGTTTTTATTACATTTTTTATTTTACTCTATTATTATTACACTTATTATTTTACTCTATTTATTATTATTTTTATTATTGTTATCACTTTTATTATTTTATTCTATTATTATTACATTTATTATTTTAATAGCCTTCAGGATGAAAAGGGCGGGATAAAAGTGTGGTAAATAAATAAATAATCTATTATTATTATTACATGTATTATTTTATTCTTTTATTTTTACATTT
This sequence comes from Anolis sagrei, assembly GCF_037176765.1. Classification (NCBI taxonomy): domain Eukaryota; kingdom Metazoa; phylum Chordata; class Lepidosauria; order Squamata; family Anolidae; genus Anolis; species Anolis sagrei. Next base: position 5,690,795 of record NC_090023.1, read on the forward strand.
GTTATTTTACTCTATTATTACTATTTTTATTACATGTATTATTTTACTCTATTTTTATTATTACATTTATTATTTTACTCTTATTATTACATTTGTTATTTTACTCTATTATTATTATATTTATTATTTCACTCTATTGTTACTGTTATTACATTTCCATTATTTACTCTATTATTTTTATTACATTTATTATATTACTCTATTTTTATTATTACATTTGTTATTTTACTCTTATTATTATATTTGTTATTTTACTCTATTATTACATTTATCATTTCACTCTATTGTTACTGTTATTACATTTCCATTATTTACTCTATTATTTTATTACATTTATTATTTTAATCTATTTATTATTATTATTACATTTATTATTTTACTCTATTATTATTACATTTATTATTTTCTCTACTTTTATTATTACATTTATTATTTTACTCTATTATTACTGTTATTACATTTCCATTATTTGCTCTGTTATTTTTATTACATTTATTATTTTAATATATTTATTATTATTATTATTATTATTATTACATGTTTTCTTTTACTCTATTATTATTTCATTTATTATTTCACTATATTATTACTGTTATTAATACATTTATTATTCTACTTTATTATCAATACATTTATTACTGTACTTTATTATTCTCTCTCCCTTCTTTCTCCAAAGGCTTGGTGGTTTACAAGCCTTTACAAGCCTCTGCGACCATTATGCGAGGAACACAAAAATACCACACACACCCCACAAATGGTGCAACTATTACACAGTGGCAACTATTATGTGATGAAATACTGTAATTGACATTGTCATCCACCCCTCCACTCAAGGAAATCTACATGAATGCCTCCAAGGCACTGCAGTGACTACAGGCCTCCTTGTAGCACAGCCTTTCTCAACCTGGGGGTTGGGACCCCTGTGGGGGTCACGAGGGGAGGTCAGAGGGGTCACCAAAGACCATCAGAAAACACTGTATTTCTCTTGATATTGGGTGTTCTCTGTGGGAAGTTTGACCCAATTCTATTGTTGGTGGGTTCAGAATGATCTTTGATTGTAGGTGAACTTTAAATCCCAGCAAATATAATTCCCAAACATCAAGATCTAGTTTCCACAAACTTAACTAGTGTTCATATTTCGCCATATTGAGTATCCGTGCCAAGTTTGGCCTAGATACATCATTGTTTAAGTTCACAGTGCTCTCTGGATGTAGGTGAACTACAACTCCAAACTCAAGGTCAATGCCCACCAAACCCTTCCAGTATTTTATGTTGATCATGGGAGTTCTGTGTGACAAGTTTGGTTCAAATCCATCATTGGTGGGGTTCAGAATGCTCTTTGATTGTAGGTGAACTATAAAGCCCAGCAACTACAACTCCTAAATGACAAAATTAATCCCCCCCCCCCCACCTCGCCAGTATTCAAATTTGGGCATATCAGGTATTTGTGCCAGATGTGGTCCAGTGAATGAAAATACATCCTGCATATCAGACATTATGATTCATAACAGTAGCAAAATTACAGTTATGAATAGCAATGAAAATAATGTTATGGTTGGGGGTCACAACAACAGGAGGAACTGCATGAAGGGGTCACAGCATTAGGGAGGTTGAGAACCACTGTTGTAGCAGATAAGAGCTGTTTTACTTATAGAAGGCCATGAAACTGAATCATTAACCACTCCTTGGACCAATCATAGAGTTTTTGAAGCTCCTCCACAGTGGCTGTCTGTTAAGAAACACCTGGAGGGCCGAAGTTTGCCCATGCCTGGGCTACAGGGATGTAGCTAGACATGATGCACCAAGCACAGATTGACCACGAGTGGTGACACACAATAGACACCTGCTTTCATCAGTAAGGCTTGGCTGTTGCCAAGAGTAGTGGAAAGTGTTCGGTTGGTCTCTCTTGACTCACAGCCAAGCCCACCTCCCACTTCCTCACTTACTGGACAATGTCGTTGATGGGGATGTTGAGCAGGCGCTCGTCCAGGGTGCTCACATCAATGGTGCAGCCAATCAGAGCCTGCAGAATGGGAAGAGTGAGGGCTCAAGTGAGATTACTGCTCTGCAAATATTTCTGAGACAGGCAAGATCCTCTATGTGTGCTTATGTAGCTCTGCACCTGTAACTAGATAGGCTGCTAGGTATTATGGGAGCTGGAGTCCAAGACACCTGGAAGGCTGAAGTTTGCCCATGCCTCCTGCTCCAGATGTTGCTGGGCTGCAATGCCCTCCAGCCCCATGAGGGCTTATGAGAGTATTGTACAGCTGGCTGGGAGTCAGCTGCATTAAGATCACTACTAACCGAAAGGTCATGAGTTTGAAGCCAGCCCGGGTCGGAGTGAGCTTTTGACCAAAATTGTGTAGCTTGTTGTCGACCTTTGCAGCCCGAAAGACAGTTGCATCTGTCAAGTAGGAAATTTAAGTACCACTTATGTGGGGAGGCTAATTTAACTGATTTACGAGGCCATAAAAATCTCCTGGAAGTATGCAAAGAATGAGGAAGTACTTCATCCGTGTCACAGACAATAAAGCAACAGCTCCCCTGGTGGCCAGTAGCTGGAATGTTAAATAGCCTCTGAGTTACTGTCTATATATGTTGTGTGTTTATGGTATTGAATGTTTGCCATGTATATGTACATTGTAATCCATCCTGAGTCCCCTGCAGGGTGAGAAGAGTGGAATATAAATACTGTAACTAAATAAATATTGAAAGTTACCTGGGAAGTCCAAGAGCTCAAACATTTTTTCCGTCCTAAATACCTCGGTGTCACCTTAGATCGAACACTTAACATTTAGGAAACATGGTGAGAACACCAAGCACAGAGTAGCTGCCCACAATAATATCCTACAGAAACTTACTACAGGATATTATTACTATCTGGGGCTGGAGGGCATTGCAGTATGGGGTGCAGACCCAAAATTAGTAAGAACATCAGCCCTAGCTTTGTTTTACTCAGCTGCTGAGTATGCCTGCCCTGTTTGGCATAGGTCTGCCCATGCAAAGCAGGTGAACATAGCATCGAATGAAACATGCGGAATAATCACAGGATGTCTTAAACCTGCACCTGTTGATAAACTCCACAAGCTAGCTGGCATTGCCCTCCCGATGTGCGATGGGAAGTTGCTGTTAAATGTGAGAGAAATAAGGTTGAACCTTGTGAAAGCCACCCACTACATGGCTCCCAGCCTCCTCCCAGTAGACTCAAATCAAGGAAAAGCTTCATGAGAACTACCACTCCTCTTGGCGTCCCCCCAGGAACAGCAAGGGTATCTGTCTGGGCAGATGAACCAGGAAATCCCCAGTGGATGGCCCCCCAAGAGGGAGGGTCTACCTCCAGGGGCAAACCAAGAATGGGCAACTTGGATGTCCTTGAACAGACTCAGAAGTGGAGTGGGTAGATCAAAAGACAACCTGGCAAAATGGCACTACCTAAAAGAATCCCATATCTTGTGTGACTGTGGACAACTCCAAATCTGTATGCGTGTCCACTGTGACCTGCTTCATGTACAGAGGAAGAATTGTTGGAGGCTACAGACAACGCAGTTGCTACAGACAAGGCAATCAAATGCTAATCAAGGTGGTCAGTTGAAACATTCACACCTGGCTCCAGCAGACAAGAGTCCTTTGTCCCACCCTGGTCATTCCACAGATATATAAACCCTTTTTCCTAGTTCCAACAGACCTCACTACCTCTGAAGATCCTTGCCATAGATGCAGGCGAAACGTCAGGAGAGAATGCCTCTAGAACATGGCCATATAGCCCGAAAAAACTTACAACAACCCAGAATAATGATTCAGTTGCATAAAGACCCTAGGTTGGCAGTAGACACTCTGAGATGTAGTGAATGTAGGACGAGGAAGACCAAGGTACAGTCTTGCATTTTCACTATGAGGTTTACCTTTCATGAACATGACCCTCCTTTTCTTTGGTTGCAAATGTGTCCTATTTATTTATTGTGTCAGGAGCAAATTCAGAATATAATGTATTTTAAAAACCTACAACCCAATGCAGTTGCTATTGCCCATTTTTGGTCAAATGATATTTAGCCACCTGCTCTCTTTCTATTTTTATTAGTTTTATACTAATTTATGCAATGCTTTTGATACAAAATAAGTAAAATAAAATAAACCTGTTGATAGACTCTACAAGTTTGCTGGCATTGCCCCCCCCCCCCCCCAAGTGCAATGGGAAGTTGCTGCTAACTGTGGGAAAAGTAAGTTTGAACACCGTGAAAGCCACCCACTGCATAGCTACCAACCACCTCCAAGTAGACTTAAATCAAGGAAAAGTTTCATGAGAACCACCACTCTTTTTAACGTTCCTCCAGCAACAATGCCCGCTGCGCTGACCTTTCCCAGGGGGATCTTGGCCACATAGATCAGGTTGTCCTCGTCTCGCTTGAACCGGGGGTGGATCTTCTCCTTGACGATGAAGATGATGTCTGCCGGGATGATATTGGGGCCCTATGAAGAGGGCGGGAAGGAGGCCAGGGGTTGAGTCAGACAGGTGCCATCAAGGACATCCATTACGTGCAGTGAATTTCCACCTGCTCATCAACAAGACACAGCTTCATTCCTGGGACAGGGAGGGGGTGTAACACTACAACTGGATGGTGGCAAAAGCTGCAGAAGGTTTAGAATAGCTTTGGGAGGACCACACACTCTCTGACAGGGAGGACAAGATGTTTTCCCAGCCCCCCTGCCCTCTGCCTTGGACCCCAGGTCATTACCTGGTCCCCTTCTTGTGGAAAGGTGATCCTGGTCCCTTGCTTCCACCCTGGCTGGACATCAATGGTGAGGATTTTGTCTTTGATGGTGGAGGCGTGGCCATCTTCATTCATCACCTGGAGGGTTTAGAGAGCAATCCCTTGTGTTTCCCAGGAGAAAATAGAATCACAGAATCATAGAATCATAGAGTTGGAAGAGACCTCATGGGCCATCCAGTCCAACCCCATTCTGCCAAGAAGCAGGAAGATTGCATTCAAATCACCCCTGACAGATGGCCATCCAGCCTCTGCTTAAAAGCTTCCAAAGAAGGAGCCTCCACCACACTCCGGGGCAGAGAGTTCCACTGCTGAACGGCTCTCACAGTCAGGAAGTTCTTCCTCATGTTCAGATGGAATCTCCTTTCTTGTAGTTTGAAGCCATTGTTTCGCATCCTAGTCTCCAGGGAAGCAGAAAACAAGCTTGCTAGTAGGGGCATGAAGTAACCCTCTCTAGTAAATATGAGTATGGGGGCACAAGGACAAGAGGCTCCTGATGCATATTGGGCTTTACTACTGTACACTCGCTCTCCGAAGCTGGTTCTTGAGGTGCTTCAGGAGTAGCCGCACGGCAGGGGTTTGGAGTCTCTTCAAACTCTAAGGCAGGTGTGGGCAAATGTTGACCCTCCAGGTGTTTTGGCTGGCTGCTGGCTGCTAGGAATTGTGGGAGTTGAAGTCCAAAACACCTGGAGGACCGAAGTCTGCTCATGCCTACTCTAAGGTTTGCCCAACAGTGGAGTTCCTTCTCTTACCCTACGTGAAATCTTGATTTTTTTGGTGCATCCATAGAACAGGTCTTCCAGGGAGAGGTAGAGGTCTCGCTCGATGGGAGGGTCTTGCTTCTTCACTCCCCGCCCTCGCAGGCCCCCAAAGGCCATGTTCACTTCCGCCCCTTCAGCCGTGTAGAATTCTGGAAGAAGAGGATGACAAACACGGGAAAACATAGAGGATAAAAATGCTTATCAGTCCTCAAACTAGCTTGGAAAAGTTGTTTTTTTCCCTGGGACAATTTCAAGAACCCTATGTGACTAGCAGCATGCGGTTATAATATTATACAAAATAATATCATACGAAAGCTGACTGGCACAACCTGGGGTTCACAACCAGACACAGTGAAGACATCTGCCCTTGCGCTTTGCTACTCTGCTGCTGAGTATGCATGCCCAGTGTGGAACACATCTCACCATACTAAAACAGTGGATGTGGCTCTTAATGAGACATGCTGCATTATCATGGAGTGTCTACACCACTGGAGAAATTACACTGCTTAGCCGGTATTGCACCACCTGGCATCCGCCGGGAAGTAGCAGCCAATAGTGAAAGGACCAAGGCAGAGACATCTCCAGCTCATCCCGTTTGGGTATCAGCCAGCATGTCAACGACTTAAATCAAGAAATAGTTTTCTAAGATCTACAGAGACACTTGCTGGAACACCTCAGCAAGCGAGAGTCCAAAAGTGGCAGGCTCAAACCCAGATCCTCAATCCATAGCTGATACCAAATGAGAGACTCCCCCCTGGGCACACAGAAAACTGGGCGACTTGGAAGGCGCTGAACAGACTGCGCTCTGGCACCACGAGATGCAGATCCAACCTTCAGAAATGGGTCTACAAAGTGGAATCCACGACATGCGAGTGCGGAGAAGAGCAAACCACTGACCGCCTGCTGCAATGCACCCTGAGCCCTGCCACATGCACCATGGAGGACCTTCTTGCAGCAACACCAGAATCACTCCAAGTGGCCAGATACTGGTCAAAGGACATTTAACCAACTACCAAGCTTGCAAACTTTGTGGTTTGTTTGTTAAAAAATGCAATGCAACTGTTTGGTCTGCTTCTGACATGATAAATAGCATGCGGTTGTGCAACTATTCTCATAATGTTGCAGAAAACGATGAGTCGCTCTTTAAAAGGCAAGTGCATCACAATATATGACTTGCAGAATGAATGCAGTTTGAACCCACTTTAACTGCTGTGGCTCAATGTTATATAATCCTGGGATTTGGCAGAGAAGGCCAAACACTTGGTAATGCTACAGCTTCAATCATTCCATACTACTGAGCCATGACAGTTAAAGTATTGTCAAGCTGTGTAAATTCTACAGTGTAAATGTACCCCAGGTTTACCAACCCAATTTCTCAAATACCTTCAGGATACACAGTCACTGCCTGGTCTTAACTGTATCCTGTCTTTCCTATATATATGTCGAAACTCAGATGCCTTTAAAGAGCCAGACACAGTAATGTAAACAAATCAACAGTCTATTAAGTCAAAGTAAACAGGACTCAGAGACACTTCCTTCAGTGTCTCTGGCCAAAACTCAGTTTGCAGCAATGTGCAGCTTGAAAAACGAACTAAGCAAATAAACCGGATTAAACTGGCAAAAAATTCGGATTAAACAAGAGTTCTAGCAAAATGCACCAAATCACACAGTTCAAAGATAAAGCCAAAACAAAACGCTGTGAAGAGAAGCCGTTGTCCAAAAGCAGTCCAAAGTCAAAGAAGTCCCAGTTGAAGATATTAAGGTCCAAAAGGCAGCGGCAGCGTCAGAAACAGTCCGTGGTCCAGGTGAGGGGAAATCCACACTTAAGAGAGTCCAAGCCAGTCAGCACACGAAGAATATAGCAACCTGCAGTTCCAGGATCCAAACCCAACAAGAGAAGCGGCAGCAACAAAGCCAAGGCATGTAACCAACACTTTGCCTACTGCAAAGTTCCATACTTTCAGTGACTTCATTTATCCTACAACTCATCATCCGTTGATAAGCTGCCCTCCGCCATTTCCTCATCGCTATCAGCTGTCTTACCCATTACAGCTGAGCGCCAACACCCATCTCTCCAACTCTTCCATCTCTTGTCAGGACTTAAGTCTCCCTATTAATCCCTGGTATCTCCAGACTGCCAATCCCCAGAAAAAACCCTCAAACGTATCACTGGATGTGGTTTGCATGCACACATTCCTGACTTCTTGCACTTGAGTCCAATCCAATGCTTCCCCTTCATCCTTGCTACTCCCAGACCCATTACTTCCAGTAAAGCCCATTAAATCCTCATCTTCAGTGGGAGCAGTAAGTATGTCCCGGATCCTTTTCCTTTGACGTTCTTCGTCTGATTCCTGTTCCTGAGTAATTTGTTTGACACCTCTACTCCCATCTCCCTCCTCCTCCTCCTCCTCACACATTTCACTCTCTGAGAAACCTTCGAAGGAGTCTTCGTCTGTGGGAGACATAAGTATCTCCTTCCTTTGTTGTTTTTCTAACACCTGAGCACCTGGTTTCCCTCCTCTACTACTCCCACTAGTAGTAGTATCGTTGCCAGCAGACTCTACTACAACAATATACATGGAGCTGTCTGAACAAAAATTAGGATGTGGACATACCAGCAAAAGGGTTGTCTCCTCCAAAGAAATCCCGGAAGACTTTCTCGGGCCTTCCATGGAATACATAGCCTTCTGTCCAGGGGGTGTCAATCCCAAACTCCAGAGGAATCCCTCCTTTAAGGCCTTCTTCCGCAAATTTATCATAGACTCCTTTCTTCACCGCTAAGAAACAAGGGGGGAACGGCATGGGAAGAGGAGAGGAGAGAAGAAGAGAGTGATTCCATGGGAATATATATTAGAAATATTAAAAATTAGTTAGATATTTTTAATTACAAAAATGTGAGTCAAGCACTGAGAGTTAAATGGACACAATGATTCCACAAATTTTTATTATTTATTTATTTATTTGGTTTACTTTTACCCCGCCCTTCTCACCCCGAAGGGGACTCAGGGCGGCTTACACATCCAAGGCACAATTCGATGCCCATAGCATACATCAATAATAAACAATAAAGCAAAATAACACAAATTAGCAAACAACAACAATACATTGCATCTAAACCCGTTAAAACCAATAAAACCAATAAAATTTCATACAAACCGATACAAACCACTTCTTCCTTATTGCCAGTCAATGTTCGCTATCTCATGGTTCAGAGTCTTCTTCCACATTTATCAGTCCACATATATCAGTCCTGCCGGTCCTAATTGCCTGGTTGTCCTATCTAGTTAGCAGATTGCCCGAAGGCCTGGTCCCACAACCACGTCTTTGCCTTCCTCCTAAAGGACAGGAGTGATGTCGATGCCCTGATATCCACTGGGAGTGAGTTCCACAGGTGGGGGGCCACCACTGAGAAGGCCCTGCTCCTCGTCCCCACCAGCCTTGCTTGGGAAAGCGGTGGAGTCGAGTGCAGGGCCCCCTCAGATGATCTTAAATTCTGTGGTGGGACGTAGAGGGAGATACGTTCGGACAAACACTGCAGTTCTATATAAGCAGATGTGCCTGTAGCTTAGTAGGCCTCTGTGTTAGTTTGCCTCAGTGGGAGAAAGGTCTTGGTCTGCGAGAAGGCCTCACAGTGTGAGGTAGAGTTTAGTTTGTGAGAGAAGGTCTCACACTGTGAGGTAGACCTTAAGTTGTCAGGGCAAGAAAGGCAGGGTAGAATAAAGTAAATAAATAAATAAATAAATAGTCCTTAGTCTGTGAGAGAAGCCTCTGTGGGAGGTAAGCCTTGGTATGAGAAGGCCTTGTGTGTAAAGCTCCAGTGTGAAGGTTGGACTTTATTTGTGTCATGGAAACCTTGTTCTTGTAAATATTGCAACCATATTATTTTTCTATAAAGAAAAGCCTTCTAAGGAAGATATAACATTGGTCTGTGTGTTGTTTTTTTAAATCACTTTGGGTTACTGGTGCTGGGTCACGCTCCTGCTGATAAGTTATTCTGCTGAGCATTTATGAGGAGGGCCTTTTATTAATAAGCCGACACGCCCCACAATATATATATGCGTTAAACTGTTCTGGTTGAAAATAAATTAGGATCATAGAAACATAGAGTTGGAAGAGACCTCGTGGGATATCCAGTCCAACCCCATTCTGCCAAGAAGCAGGAAAATCACATTCAAAGCACCCCTGATGGATGGCCATCAAGTCTCTGTTTAAAAGCCTCCAAAGAAGGAGCTTCCACCACACTCTGGGGCAGAGAGTTCCACTGCTGAATAGCTCTCACAGTCAGGAAGTTCTTCCTCATGTTCAGATGGAATCTCCTTTCTTTCCTGTCATTTGAAGCCATTATTCTGTGTCCTCATCTCCAGGGCAGCAGAAAACAAGTCTGCTCCCTCCTTCCTATGACTTCCCCTCACATATTTATCCATGGCCTTCATCATGTCTCTGTCTTCTCTTCTGCAGGCTAAACATGCCCAGCTCTTTAAGCTGTTACTCATAAGGCTTGTTAGTCTATGTAACAAAAATTTGGTTGGAAAGTGTTATCTCCTGTTTAATTGTGCAGACCTTACTTTGAAAGTAGTTGTTCTACTTCAGAAATTTTGTTTTTGTGGCTGCCACGAACTAGTTTGAATGGGTTGAGGCCCCTTCAACACTGTGAATTATGTGCTTTGATAATCTGAATTGTATAACAGTGTAGAAGGGGTATGAGACTCTATGAAATATTAATTGAAAAACTAGAGCAAAACGTGCTGCGTGGAAGGGGCCACAGTGTCATTGACAAGATAGAAAAGATTCAAGATGCTTTATTCTCATACACATTGATAAACACACACATACACACAAGTGGGCCTGTTCACTTTCATGCACTAGAGATGGGACAGGCCCTTTCTACACTGCCAAATAAAATCCAGATTATCTGCTTTGAATTGGATTATATGGCAGTGTAGAAGGGGCCTTGGTTCACTCTTACAAAGTAAAATTCCCTACATTCTCTAACTGTCCTGTTGCTACAATAGGAGGGAACCAGGTCTTCCTTTTGTGCTGATAATGAGAGGTGGATGAGCTCCCTCTATCAGCTCCAGCTCCTCATGCAGGGACATGAGAGAAGCCTCCCACAAGGATGATAAAAACATCAGTTCCCCTGGGCAACGTCCTTGCAGACAGCCAATTCTCTCACACCAGAAGCGAATTGCAGTTTCTCAAGTCACTCCTGACACGGCAAAAAAACAAATAAATAATAAACAGCACTGCCTCTACTCACGGTCGCTCAAAACATCGTAGGCTTCTGCAATTTGCTTGAACTTCTCCTGAGCCCAAGGCGCATCATTCTTAAAAGGATGGTACTTCAACGCCAGTTTCCGGTAACTGAGAAACAAAACAGGGGAGCTCCTGTCTTTATTCTCACTCTGTTTTCATTATCTCTCCCTCCCCCCCCACCTCCCAAATTAAGATTTAATGACTTCTATGGTACATGACTCATTGTGGGACAGAAAGCATTAATAAGTTAAGCTACACATACCCTTTTGTCCCATTAGAAAGTAGAACCTTAATCACATATTATGTCACAGCTATTTTATGTGAAGGAAGCAGTTCGGGAGCATGGGTTTCATTGTAAGCATCCTTTGGGTTCTTGCAGGGGTTTGTATGTTTTTTCAAAAGCACCAAGGGGCACTGTAAGGTTATTATTTTAATAATTTTAATGTGCTTTAATTGATTTTCATTGAAATCTATTTTAATATTGTTTATTGTGAGGTTTAAATTACATTTTTTAAAGTTGTGAGCTATTTTGCATTTTGGTAAAGAGATAAAAGCATTATATGATCATCATCATCATCCTTGAAGTGACTAGCTTGACCTTGAAGGAGCTGGGGGTGGCGGCAGCCGACAGGGAGCTTTGGCCTGGGATGGTCCAGGAGGTCACGAAGAGTCGGAAACAACTGAACGAATAAACAACAAATATTATATGATGATGATATCATATAATGTTTTTATCTGGTGTGATTACTACTATATATACACACACAGACACATATACATACATATATATAATATTCATCTGGTATGATTACTACTATTATTATTAAACATAATAATAATAATATGTAACAATACTACTATCATTATACACATATATAATATTATATGATGATGATAATCATATACTTTTATCTGGGGTGATTGTTACTTTGTTGTTGTTCATTCATTCAGTCGTCTCCAACTCTTCGTGACCTCATGGACCAGCCCACAGCCAGAGCTCCCTGTCGGCCGTCACCACCCCCAGCTCCTTCAAGGTCAGTCCAGTCACTTCAAGGATACCATCCATCCATCTTGCCCTTGGTCGGCCCCTCTTCCTTTTACCTTCCACTTTCCCCAGCATAATTGTCTTCTTTTGATGTTTAGCTGCAACCCAGCTTTTGCGCTTTTTTCTTTCACCTTGATTAGAAGGCTCCTCAGCTCCTCCTCGCTTTTGGCCATTAGAGTGGTGTCATCTGCATATCTGAGGTTGTTAATGTTTCTTCCAGCAGATGATAATAATAATAATAATAATAATAATAATATGATGCTTTTATCTGGGGTGATTATTACTATTATATATTATATGATGATAATGAGGATTTTATTTATTTATTTACATTATTTATATACTGCCTTTCTCACCCCTGGGGGGATTATTATTATCTAATACTATTAAATATATAATAGCATTATATATCGGACAAGCGGACAAACGTCAGTGTGCTGGAAGAAGCAAAGACCACCAGCATTGAAGCGATGGTCCTCTGCCATCAACTCTGCTGGGCCGGCCACGTTGTCCGGATGCCTGACCACCGTCTCCCAAAGCAGTTGCTCTACTCTGAACTTAAGAATGGAAAACGGAACGCTGGTGGACAGGAAAAGAGATTTAAAGATGGGCTCAAAGCCAACCTCTAAAACTCTGGCATAGACACCAAGAACTGGGGAGCCCTGGCCCTTGAACGCTCCAGCTGGAGGTCAGCTGTGACCAGCAGTGCTGCAGAATTCGAGGAGGCACGAGTGGAGGGTGAAACAGAGAAATGTGCCAGGAGGAAGGCGCGTCAAGCCAACCCCGACCGGGACCGCCTTCCACCTGGAAACCAATGCCTTCACTGTGGGAGAAGATGCGGGTCAAGAATAGGGCTCCACAGCCACCTACGAATCCACAAGGAAACACATCACGGAAGACCATCTTACTCGTCCAACGAGGGATCGCCTAAGTAGAAGTAAGTATGATGCTTTTGTCTGGGGTGATTGTTACTATTATATATTATATTATATGACGATAATGAGGATTATTATTATATAATACTTTTATCTGGTGTGATTACTATTATTATTAAACATATATACATATGTATACATATATATATAATATTATATGATGATGATGATAATCATATAATGCTTTTATCTAGGGTGATTATTACTATTATATATTATATGATGATATTGAGGATTTATTTATTTTTATTTTATTTACAGTATTTATATACCACTTTCCTCACCCCTGGGGGGATTATTATTATCTAATACTATTATATATATAATAGCATTATATGATAATCTATCTATCGATATCTATATATATATAAAAGCATTATATGATAATCATTATATATGTGTGTGTATATATATATATATATATATATATATGATTATCATATAATGCTTTTACCTGGGGTAATTACACACACACACACACACACACACAGTGTATTATGATGGTGGTCATATAATGCTTTTTATCTGGGGTGATTACTATTATTAATTTTATTTTTATTTATTTATTTATTTATTTATTTATTTTGGCATGTCAGGAGCAACTTGAGAAACTGCAATATTAATAATATCCTATCTAATCATAGAATCATAGAATCAAAGAGTTGGAAGAGACCTCATGGGCCATCCAGTCCAACCCCATTCTGCCAAGAAGCAGGAATATTGCATTCAAATCACCCGACAGATGGCCATCCAGCCTCTGTGTAAAAGCTTCCAAAGAAGGAGCCTCCACCACACTCCGGGGCAGAGAGTTCCACTGCTGAATGGCTCTCACAGTCAGGAAGTTCTTCCTAATGTTCAGATGGAATCTCCTTTCTTGTAGTTTGAAGCCATTGTTCCATTGCGTCCTAGTCTCCAAGGAAGCAGAAAACAAGCTTGCTCCCTCCTTCCTGTGGCTTCCTCTCACATATTTATACATGGCTATCATATCTCCTCTCAGCCTTCTCTTCTTCAGGCTAAACATGCCCAGCTCCTTAAGCCGCTCCTCATAGGGCTTGTTCTCCAGACCCTTGATCATTTTAGTCGCCCTCCTCTGGACACATTCCAGCTTGTCAATATCTCTCTTCAATTGTGGTGCCCAGAATTGGACACAATATTCCAGGTGTGGTCTAACCAAAGCGGAATAGAGCATGGGGAGCATTACTTCCCTGGATCTAGACACTATGCTGTCTAGAGTTGGGGGGCCACCACCGAGAAGGCCCTGTCCCTCGTCCCTCACCATCATCATAATATAGTGTATTCTGATGATGGTCATATAAGGCTTTTATTTGGGGTGATTACTATTATTTATTTTATTTTATTTTATTTTATTATTTTTATTATTATTATTTAGTTAGTCAGTCGTGTCAGGAGCAACTTGAGAAACTGGAATTCTAATAATATCCTATCTAATGAGCTGATGTATTTAAAGGAGGCCCCAAAGTGAGAGTGCTGCCACCACCACCACCTCCACCATCATTCCTCCTCCCCTCAGGCCGGGGATGCTGGGAGCTGCAGTCCCACCCCGCCTTCATAGAGAGAGAGGCCCTCACGCCTTCTTGATCTGGGCGTCGGTGGCGCTGCGGGTGAGCTCCAGGATGGCGTAGTAGTCCTGCCCCATCGCGGCCGGCCTCCTCCTCCTCCGCCGCCTCCTTCTCCCGCCTCGGGCCTACTCCGCCTGCCTCAGGCCTCCCGTTGCTAGGGACGCGCGGCCTTAGCAACGGGAGGCCGCTTTCCTCAGCCCAGGCCGCCGCAAAGCATGACGGGGCTGCCTCTCGTTCCTATTGGTCGAGGCTTGAAGGGGCGTGGCCTCAAGCTCCTTGCCATGCCTCTGCTAAAGGGGGGGGAGCCTCCGGATCCTTGCCTGGCGTTGCTATGGTTACGGGAAAAGGGGGCGGGGCCTCACCCAGTGGAAGGGCTAACCTTTTCTGAATGGATCTTGCCATTACTATTGGTCGAGGCTTGAAGGGGCGTGGCCTCAAGCTCCTTGCTATGTCTAGGCTAAAGGGGCGGGGCCTCCGACTCATTGCCTGCCGTTGCTATGGTTACGGCAAACGGGGGCGGGGCCTCATCTTTTCTGAATGGACCTTGCCAATTGAATAAAATATTATATGAAAATAATTCAAATAAATATCTAATAAATAAATAAACATTATATCCTATTGCATAAAAATAATGAAAGTAAATATATTATAAATAAAGAAATATTTTATAAAAATAATACAAAGAAATATAGTGTAAATAAATATTAAATTGTACAAAAACAATGCAAATGAATGTATTATAAATGAATATTGTATAAAAATAATACAAAGAAATATAGTATAAATATTAAATTGTATAAAAACAATGCAAATAAATGTATTATAAATGAATATTGTATAAAATAATACAAAGAAATATAGTATAAATAGTAAACTGTATAAAAATGCAAATAAATGTATTACAAATAAAAAAATATTGTATAAAAATAATACAAAAATATAGTATAAATAATTATTAAATTGTATAAAAACAATGCAAATAAATGTATTATAAATAAATATTGTATAAAATAATAGAAAAGAAATATAGTATAAATATTAAATTATATAAAAACAATGCTAATAAATGTATTATAAATAAATATTGTATAAAAGAATACAAAGAAATATAGTATAAATAAATATTAAATTGTATAAAAACAATGTAAATAAATGTATTATAAATCAATAAATATTATATGAAAACCAAACAGATAAATATATTAAAAATAAATAAATAGTATAGAAATATGATTAAAGGCATAAAAAAATAAAAAAATACCATATTGTATAAAAACAGTGCAAATAAATTATAAATAAATAAAAAATATGCTGTTCTGTAAAAAACATATAAAAGTATGATAAATAAATAACACATAATATTTTATATAAATAAATAAAATATTATTAAAATATGATATTGTCTAAAATAATATAAATGTCAAAAATTAGTTGAATTAGCCTCCCTGCATAAAACGGTACCTAAATTTCCTACTTGACAGATGCAAATGTCTTTTGGGCTGCATAGGTCAACAGCAAGCTAGACTATTAATGGTCGGGAGCTCACTCCGACCATTAATAGTCGGAGTGATAAATGAAGAACTGCTAAGAGAATGCATTTAAAAAAGGAATCAGTCAATACTTTTCTTGATGCCATCAATACAATGAAATAATTCAAGATGAAATCAGCTTTATTTTGAATGGGAATTTACAACTGAAACAATATTTATTGAGGAGCACCAGAAAAAAAGGATCCTTCTGTTTAGGAGGGCATGATGTTTTCAAACAATTTTTTATTGGTTTCCTTTCTAGTCGAGAGGTAGACAAAACATACCAAAAACATCTTCTCGCCTTGATTTACCTTCTCCTTTTAGAAACAACAAGGAGAGACCAACAACATATTGTCTGCAAAGGCAAACTGGACCATAACCCAAATAAATGTGGGTTGTGGTTCGTGTTGAAGATCACTAGCCGTTCGATTCAGGATCATTGTGTCTTCATGAGGTCCCCAAACAAATGTGTCCTCCAGTTGTATTTACAGTACAAAACCATGGAAATTTCAAAATACACCCAGCATTTGGAAAAATGCCCAGAGTTCAGAAATAATTTCTATCTTTGTTCAAAGTTCTGAAAGTTGGTATCTCCTTACGGTCCCGTCTCGGCAACAGGAATAGATCTGCTTCTCCCAGGTGGCCACCTAAGGAAATAATAATGTCAAGTCACACCACAGTGAAAATAGATGTCACATCCACAACTAATTGTACAAGAGCAAAGGGAAGACAATCCTACAAGAGAGGAGATTCCATCTGAACATGAGGAAGAACTTCCTGACTGGGAGAGCCGTTCAGCAGTGGAACTCTCTGCCCCGGAGTGTGGTGGAGGCTCCTTCTTTGGAAGCTTTTAAACAGAGGCTGGATGGCCATTTGTCAGGGGTGATTTGAATGCAATATTCCTGCTTCTTGGCAGAATGGGGTTGGACTGGATGGCCCATGAGGTCTCTTCCAACTCTTTGATTCTATGATTCTAAGGGACCCCCAAAGGCCATCTAGTCTGACCCCTTTTATTCTGCCAGGCAGGAAGACTCAATCCAAGCCCTCCCGACAGATAGCAATCAAGCTATAACATGCGTTGTTGTAGGTTTTTTGGGCTATATGGCCATGTTCTAGAGACATTCTCTCCTGACGTTTCGCCTGCATCTATGGCAAGCATCCCCAGAGGTAGTGAGGTCTGTTGGAACTAGGAAAAAGGGCTTATATATCTGTGGAATGACCAGGGTGGGACAAAGGACTCTTGTCTGCTGGAGCTAGGTGGGAATGTTTCAACTGACCACCTTGATTAATATATAATGGCCTGACAGGGTATGGAGAACAAGCCCTATGAGGAGCGGCTTAAGGAGCTGGGCATGTTTAGCCTGAAGAAGAGAAGGCTGAGAGGAGATATGATAGCCATGTATAAATATGTGAGAGGAAGCCACGGAGGAGGGAGCAAGCTTGTTTTCTGCTTCCTTGGAGATTAGGACGCAATGGAACAATGGCTTCAAACTACAAGAGAGGAGATTCCATCTGAACATGAGGAAGAACTTCCTGACTGTGAGAGCCGTTCAGCAGTGGAACTCTCTGCCCCGGAGTGTGGTGGAGGCTCCTTCTTTGGAAGCTTTTAAACAGAGGCGGGATGGCCATCTGTCAGGGGTGATTTGAATGCAATATTCCTGCTTCTTGGCAGAATGGGGTTGGATTGGATGGCCCATGAGGTCTCTTCCAACTCTTTGATTCTATGATTCTATGACAGTGCTTCGAGCAAACTTTTGTTGAGAGGTGATTAGACCACTCTCACAACCACCATGTCAGACTACACAGAGAAGCAATTGAAATACACAAGCATGTGGACAATTTCAACAGAAAGGAGGAAACCATTAAAATGAACAAAATCTGGCTATTACTATTAAAAAAACTCTAAAATTACAACAGAGAGGAAACAATCAAGGACATCTAATTCCAAGACATTTACAGGTGCAGTCTACCACACTTCGAGGAAATCCATTCCAGCTCTCACAGTAGAAAGTTTTCCTTGTGTTTAGAAGATTAGAAGTTCAGAGTTGATGTGAAAAACTGGAAAAATCATAGGACGGTTATTTTAAAAAAGGTACTAAAAAAATCAAAATAAAAATAAAATAATGTATCATGGCACATCTAACATGGGTTACCTTATAGACAGGGTCGCAGTCTGGTCCAGTGAGTTCAACAATATGATCGAGGTCTTGCTGCATGATAAAACAGGTCCCGTCCCCTAGAAACAGAGACAGGATATGATAAAAATCAACAACTCTGATCTATTTTCAAAGTCTTGACACATGATGGAATGTCTATATTATGCTACTCTGCTCCTTTTTCCTCTTGCCTGTGTGTCTTTTGCATGTGCAGCTGATAATGTAGGTCAGCCAGCATGTTTGAGCCACATCCAGTGGGGTGCAACTGTATGGATTTTAGAATACAGTTTGGAGAAGCATTATGCTACTCTGCTCCTTTTTCCTTTTGCCTGTGTGTCTTTTGCATGTGCAGCTAGTAATGTAGGTCAGCCAGCATGTTTGGGCCACATCGGTAGGGGTATAACTGTATGGATTTTAGAATACAGTGTGGAGAAGCATTATGCTACTCTGCTCCTTTTTCCTTTTGCCTGTGTGTCTTTTGCATGTGCAGCTAGTAATGTAGGTCAGCCAGCATGTTTGGGCCACATCGGTAGGGGTATAACTGTATGGATTTTAGAATACAGTTTGGAAAAGCATTATGCTACTCTTCTCCTTTTTCCTCTTGCCTGTGTGTCTTTTGTATGTGCAGCTGGTAATGTAGGCCAGCCAGCCTGTTTGGGCCACATCCGGTGGGGTATAACTGTATGGATTTTAGAATACAGTTTGGAGAAGCATTATGCTACTCTGCTCCTTTTGCCTCTTGCCTGTGTGTCTTTTGCATGTGCAGCTGGTAATGTAGGTTAGCCAGCCTGTTTGGGCCACATCGGTAGGGGTATAACTGTATGGATTTTAGAATACAGTTTGGAAAAGCATTATGCTACTCTGCTCCTTTTTCCTCTTGCCTGTGTGTCTTTTGTATGTGCAGCTGGTAATGTAGGCCAGCCAGCCTGTTTGGGCCACATCCGGTGGGGTATAACTGTATGGATTTTAGAATACAGTTTGGAGAAGCATTATGCTACTCTGCTCCTTTTGCCTCTTGCCTGTGTGTCTTTTGCATGTGCAGCTGGTAATGTAGGTTAGCCAGCCTGTTTGGGCCACATCGGTAGGGGTATAACTGTATGGATTTTAGAATACAGTTTGGAAAAGCATTATGCTACTCTGCTCCTTTTTCCTCTTGCCTGTGTGTCTTTTGCATATGCAGCTGGTAATGTAGGTCAGTCAGCATGTTTGGGCCACATCGGTAGGGGTATAACTTTATGGATTTTAGAATACAGTGTGGAGAAGCATTATGCTACTCTGCTCCTTTTTCCTCTTGCCTGTGTGCCTTTTGCATGTGCAGCTAGTAATGTAGGTCAGCCAGCCTGTTTGGGCCACATCCGGTGGGGTATAACTGTATGGATTTTAGAATACAGTTTGGAGAAGCATTATGCTACTCTGCTCCTTTTTCCTTTTGCCTGTGTGTCTTTTGTATGTGCAGCTGGTAATGTAGGCCAGCCAGCCTGTTTGGGCCACATCCGGTGGGGTATAACTGTATGGATTTTAGAATACAGTTTGGAGAAGCTTTATGCTACTTTGCTCCTTTTTCCTCTTGCCTGTGTGTCTTTTGCATGTGCAGCTAGTAATGTAGGTCAGCCAGCCTGTTTGGGCCACATCCGGTGGGGTATAACTGTATGGATTTTAGAATACAGTTTGGAGAAGCATTATGCTACTCTGCTCCTTTTTCCTCTTGCCTGTGTGTCTTTTGCATGTGCAGCTAGTAATGTAGGTCAGTCAGCCTGTTTGGGCCACATCCGGTGGGGTATAACTGTATGGATTTTAGAATACAGTTTGGAGAAGCATTATGCTACTCTGCTCCTTTTTCCTTTTGCCTGTGTGTCTTTTGCATGTGCAGCTAGTAATGTAGGTCAGCCAGTATGTTTGGGCCACATCCGGTGGGGTATAACTGTATGGATTTTAGAATACAGTTTGGAAAAGCATTATGCTACTCTGCTCCTTTTTCCTCTTGCCTGTGTGTCTTTTGTATGTGCAGCTGGTAATGTAGGCCAGCCAGCCTGTTTGGGCCACATCCGGTGGGGTATAACTGTATGGATTTTAGAATACAGTTTGGAGAAGCTTTATGCTACTTTGCTCCTTTTTCCTCTTGCCTGTGTGTCTTTTGCATGTGCAGCTAGTAATGTAGGTCAGCCAGCCTGTTTGGGCCACATCCGGTGGGGTATAACTGTATGGATTTTAGAATACAGTTTGGAGAAGCATTATGCTACTCTGCTCCTTTTTCCTCTTGCCTGTGTGTCTTTTGCATGTGCAGCTGGTAATGTAGGCCAGCCAGCCTGTTTGGGCCACATCCGGTGGGGTATAACTGTATGGATTTTAGAATACAGTTTGGAGAAGCATTATGCTACTCTGCTCCTTTTTCCTCTTGCCTGTGTGTCTTTTGCATGTGCAGCTGGTAATGTAGGTCAGCCAGTATGTTTGGGCCACATCCGGTGGGGTATAACTGTATGGATTTTAGAATACAGTTTGGAGAAGCATTATGCTACTCTGCTCCTTTTTCCTCTTGCCTGTGTGTCTTTTGCATGTGCAGCTGGTAATGTAGGTCAGCCAGTATGTTTGGGCCACATCCGGTGGGGTATAACTGTATGGATTTTAGAATACAGTTTGGAGAAGCATTATGCTACTCTGCTCCTTTTTCCTCTTGCCTGTGTGTCTTTTGCATGTGCAGCTGGTAATGTAGGTCAGCCAGCATGGCTGCCATGGCTCAATGTGATGGAACCCTGGGAATTCGGAGTCTATTGAGGTTTTAGTACTTTATTAGAGAAGGCTAGAGGCCTTGTGAAACTATAAATCCCATGGCCCTGTAGCAGTTTAAGTGGGGTTAATCTGCATTAATTCTCCAGTGTAGATGCATCCTTGGGAGTATCCCAGTCAAAGTAGAAGCAGACCTGGAAGCAATTAACGACAACATGAAAACAAAAAAGTAACGTTACCTTGGCTGGCAATGAATCCATCTTTGTAAGGCATCAGGGAGAGGACAGGGGCCCCCGACCGACGAATAATTCGAACTGGAGCCCTAGGAACAGCAGCAAGGAAGGAACGTGAATCAAAAAAGGGACATGTTGATCAGTATTATATTTCAATATATACTCACTGGGGACAGAACCCTCGTCTAAAAAACTCACAGCAACCCAGTGATTCCAGCCATGAAAGCTTTTGACAACACATAGAACCTATCTTGTTCATAACTTGAGGACTACCTGTATTTTAAATTGCATTGTTTTTTAATGTTGTGAGTTGCTTTGCATCTCAACCGAGAGATAAAAATGGGATGATTATTAATTTATTGTGTCAGGAGACAACCAAACAGTTGTATTGCATTTTTTTACAAACAAACAAACAAAACACAAAGTTTGCAAGCTTGGTAGTTGATTAAATGTCCTTTGACCAGTATCTGGCCACTTGGAGTGCCTCTGGTGTTGCCGCAAGAAGGTCCTCCCTTGTGCATGTGGCAGGGCTCAGGGTGGTGTGCTCTTCTCCACACTCGCATGTCGTGGATTCCACTTTGTGGCCCCATTTCTGAAGGTTGGCTCTGCATCTTGTGGTGCCAGGTCGCAGTCTGTTCAGCGCCTTCCAAGTTGCCCAGTTTTCTGTGTGCCCGGGGGGAATCTCTCATTTGGTATCAGCCATGGATTGAGGTTCTGGGTTTGAGCCTGCCACTTTTGGACTCTCGCTTGCTGAGGTGTTCCAGTGAGTGTCTCTGTAGATCTTAGAAAACTATTTCTTGATTTAAGTCATTGATGTGCTGGCTGATACCCAAACAGAGGATGGGCTGGAGATGACTCTGCCTTGATCCTTTCACTATTGGCTGCTCCTTCCCGGCGGATGTCAGGTGGTGCAATACCGGCTAAGCAGTGTAATTTCTCCAGTGGTGTAGGGCGCAGACACCCCGTGATAATGTGACATGTCTCATTAAGAGCCACATCCACTGTTTTAGCATGGTGAGATGTGTTCCACACTGGGCATGCATGCTCAGCAGCAGAGTAGCACAGCGCAAGGGCAGATGTCTTCACTGTGTCTGGTTGTGATCCCCAGGTTGTGCCAGTCAGCTTTCGTATGATATTGTTTCTAGCGCTCACTTTTTGCTTGATGTTCAGGCAGTGCTTTTTGTAGGTCAGAGCATGGTCCAGAGTGACTCCCAGGTATTTGAGTGCGCTGCAATGCTCCAGTGGGATTCCTGCCCAGGTGATCTTCAGAGTTCAGGATGCTTGTCTGTTCTTGAGGTGAAAAGCACATGTCTGTGTTTTAGATGGATTAGGGATCAGCTGGTTTTCCCTGTAATAGGCAGTAAGAGCACCTAGAGCTTCGGAGAGCTTCTGTTCTACCATCTCAAAGCTCCCTGCTTGAGCAGTAATGGCACAATCATCCGCATAGATGAAACTCTCTGTCCCTTCTGGCAGTGGCTGGCCATTTGTGTAGATGTTGAACATGGATGGAGCAAGCACGCTCCCCTGAGGCAGGCCGTTCTTCTGTTTCCGCCATCTGCTTCTCTGGCCCTGGAACTCAACAAAAAAGCTCCTGTTTTGTAGCAGGTTTCCTATGAGGCGGGTGAGGTGGTCGTCCTTTGTGATACTATACATTTTTCTCAGGAGGAGGCGGTGGTTCACAGTATCATAAGTTGCTGACAGGTCTATGAAGACAGCTCCTGTGATCTGCTGCCTTTCAAAGCCATCTTCTATGTGCTGCACATAGAAGACACCCCGTGATAATGTGACATGTCTCATTAAGAGCCACATCCACTGTTTTAGCGTGGTGAGATGTGTTCCACACTGGGCATGCGTACTCAGCAG
Organism: Anolis sagrei; assembly: GCF_037176765.1. NCBI lineage: Eukaryota > Metazoa > Chordata > Lepidosauria > Squamata > Anolidae > Anolis > Anolis sagrei. Next base: position 5,713,640 of record NC_090023.1, read on the forward strand.
CAGAGTAGCACAGCGCAAGGGCAGATGTCTTCATTGTGTCTGGTTGTGATCCCCAGGTTGTGCCAGTCAGCTTTTGTATTATATTATTTCTAGCACCCACTTTTTGCTTGACATTCAGGCAGTGCTTCTTGTAGGTCAGAGCATGGTTCAGGGTAACTCCCAGGTATTTGTGCTGCAGAGCAAGCAGCAATCGTTCTGCTTGGGTGATGCAACAGCCATGTTCAAATCCTGCTCACCTGGTATTTCTCACATCCAGTTGGTATATATTTCCATCTTGAGTCCCTCCCAGGAAGTAGATGCCGGAGAGGAACATGCAGCAGTTGAATGCATCAGAGCCAATGAAAAGGAAAACCTAAGGAAGAAGCAAATTGGAAAATAAGTTAGAGCAGGCATGAGCAAACTTGGGCCCTCCCTCCAGGTATTTTGGACTTCAACTCCCACAATTCCTCACAGCCAGTAGGAATTATGTTAAGCTGCTTACAGTCTACTTCAGGAGAGATAAAACAGGGTATGAATATAAATACAAAGGTTGAATGAAAAGTAATGCCTCCACTTTCGTAACTCCTCAACAGATGGCAGTACTGGTATGGGGCAGGTACTGGCTTGTTCAGTAGACTCTCCTCTACAGTTCCATTTTGGCGGGAAGCCTTAGCATTGAACGGTTGTGTTGTTGAAGTGTTGAATCCTCAGCAGACGGTCAGTCAATCCGACTTAAGCAACGTTCAGTCATTGAATTCCTGACAGCAGAAGGTGTCAACCCAAAGGAGATTCATCAGAGAATGCAAGCTGTTTATGGCGATTGTGTTGATGTGAGTACTGTGCTTTGTTGGGCAAGAAAGTTTAAAGATGTTGAGGTGGGAACATCTGACTTGCGTGACAAACGAACAGTTGGATGTCCTGTGACAGCAACCACCAAGTTTCACAAGCAAATTTATTTATTTATTTATTTATTTACAGCTTTTATATTCCGCCCTTCTCCTCACCCCACAGGGGACTCAGGGCGGATTACAGTGTACACATATATGGCAAACATTCAATGCCAATTTTTGACATACAACATACACAGACATACACAGAGGCTATTTAACTTTTTCTGGCCGCCAGGGGAGCTGTCACTTTCATCGTCCATCTGCGACACTGATGAAGTACTTCCGCATTCTCCGCATACTTTTTACTGGCCTCATAAATCAGTTAATTTAGCCTCCCCACACTTTAAGGTGGTACCTAATTTTCCTACTTGACAGATGCAACTGTCTTTTGGGTTGCAAAGGTCGACAACAGGCTACACAATTGGTTGGAAACCCACTCCAACCCGGGCTGGCTTCGAACTCATTACCTTTTGGTCAGAGTGATCTTAATGCAGCTGACACTCAGCCAGCTGTGCCACAATCTCGGTTGACAGATTGATTCAGGATGATCATCGTATCTCTCAGAGAGAAATTTTAATCATAATTGGCATTTCACAAGAACACGTGGGTCACATTATTGCTTTGCTTGGCTATCAGAAGATCTGTGCATGATGGGTTGCGGAAACAGAATGTCAACGTCTTCTGTGACGGCTTTAGAAAACTTGTTCATCGTTGGCAGAAATGTCTCCAATTGTCTGGTGATTATGTGGAAGAGTAAATAGTGGTGGTTAAAGAGCATGTTCTAAGGATTATTCTGTGTTTGATTTATTAAAATATTCTCATCCAAACCCAAGTAATGAAGGTGGAGGCATTACTTTTCATTCAACCCTCGTAGTAGTAGTAGTAGTAGTAGTAGTAGAAGAATAATAACAATAATAATAATAACTGGTGGGATCACAAGCCGGAAAATGTTACAGAGAATGAACACGTCAAACTCCTCTGGGACTTCCAGATTCTGACTGACAGTGTTCTGGAGCACAAAGTATGGATTGTCGATATCGCAATCCCAGGTGTCAGCAGGATTGAAGAGAAACAACTGGAAAAGCTGTCACAATATGAGGATTGAAAGATCGAACTGCAAAGATTGTGGCACAAGTAAGTCAAGGGGGTCCCAGTGGTGATCGGCACACTGGGTGCAGTGCCTCAAAACCTTGGCCTGCACTTAAACACAATTGGTGCTGACAAAATTACCATCTGCCAGCTGCAGAGGGCCATCTTACTGGGATCTGCACGCAATATTCGCCGATACATCACACAGTCCTAGACACTTGGGAAGTGTCCGACGTGTGAACCAATACAACAGCCAGTGATCTTGTTTACTATGTACTAATCCTGTTATGTTTCAAATAATAATAATAATAATAATAATAATAATAATAATAATAATAGCAGCAGCAGCAACAACAGGAAAAGCTTATACAATATGAGGATTTAAAGATTGAATTGCAAATCCAATACAACAGCCAGCAAAGTGATCTTGTCTGCTGTGGACTCATCTTGTTGTGTTTCAAATAATAATAATAATAATAATTAGCACCAACAAAATTAGTCCCACAGAGGTTTACCAGAAAGCTCTGAGCTGCTTTGTGAAAAAGTTCTGTACATCTTCTTAGCTTCCATTTAGGTAAATGTGATTGCAATATAAGGTTCAAGTAAACAAATAAAATCTAACCGGTTGCCTGCTTTGCAATCCCACGCCTTGAAGCTTTTTGTCTTCTCGGGCCAGAAGCAAGAGTTTCCCTTCTGTCCCAACTTCGCGCTCACCTGGGTTGGAAAGGAACACTGTTAGGCTCACAACAGACAGGTAGACTGCAGTTAATGTATGTGATGTGTGTTGGGTGGATGGGCTTATTAACAAAAGACCCTATCCATAAATGTACAGCAGAGTAAATTATTAGCAGAAGTGTGACCCAGCACCGGTAAGCCAAAGTGATGAAAAGAACAAAAACACACACCAATGTTATCTCTTCCATAGAAGCAAAAAGTGGGTGCTAGAAACAATATCATACGAAAGCTGACTGGCACAACCTGGGGATCACAACCAGACACAGTGAAGACATCTGCCCTTGCGCTGTGCTACTCTGCTGGTGAGTATGCATGCCCAGTGTGGAACACATCTCACCACACTAAAACAGTGGATGTGGCTCTGAATGAGACATGCCGCATTATCACGGGGTGTCTGCGCCCTACACCACTGGAGAAATTACACTGTTTAGCCGGTATTGCACCACCTGACATCCGCCGGGAAGTAGCAGCCAATAGTGAAAGGACCAAGGCAGAGACATCTCCAGCTCATCCCCTGTTTGGGTATCAGCCAGCACGTCAATGACTCAAATCAAGAAATAGTTTTCTAAGATCTACAGAGACACTCGCTGGAACACCTCAGCAAGCGAGAGTCCAAAAGTGGCAGGCTCACACCCAGAACCTCAACCAATGGCTGATACCAAATGAGAGACTCTCCCCTGGGCACACAGAAGATTGGGTGACTTGGAAGGCACTGAACAGACTGCTCTGGCACCACGAGATGCAGAGCCAACCTCAAGAAATGGGGCCACAAAGTGGAATCCTCGACGTGCGAGTGTGGAGAGGAGCCAACTACTGACCACCTGCTGCAATGCAACCTGAGCCCTGCCACCTGCATAATGGAGGACCTTCTTGCAGCAACACCAGAGGCACTCTAAGTGGCCAGATACTGTTCAAAGGACATCTAATCAACTACCAAACTCACAAATTTTGTATTCTGTATTTTGTATTTTGTCTGTTTGTTTGCTTTGTTCTGTTAGAAATGTAATATAATTGACTGGTTGCTGATGACTTGATAAATAAAAAAATAAATAAATCTCCCAAAGGACTCGGTGCGGCTTACAAGAGGCCGAGGCCCAACACATCAATAAAACAACAGCATAACAAATACAACAATAAATAAACTCATAAAACAAGCAATAAACATTAAAACAACAGCAATAAACATTAGACAATAACACCACGACACATTTAAAACTAAGGCCGGGCCAAATGTAATGATTAAAATTTTAAAATGCTGAAGATGACAGGTGGATGGTTTTTGGAGATAAGTGCAGACAATCTTAATCTCTAGTAAAGTGCGTTTGGGACGTGATGCTAGGAGTTTCCTATTCTAGAAAGGCACACTGGAACAGCCAGGTCTTCAAGCTCTTCCTAAAGACTGCCAACATTGTCTGATGTCCTTGGGGAGAGAGTTCCAGAGTTGGGGGGCTACCACAGAGAAGGCCCTGTCCCTCGTCCCCACCGAACGCACTTGCGACACAGGTGGGATCGTGAGCAGGGCCTCTCCAGATGATCAGAGAGATCATGTGGGTTCATATACGGAGATGCGGTCATGCAGGTAGGCAGGTCCCAAACCATTTAGGGCTTTGTAGGTAAGCACCAGCACCTTGAATTGGAACCGGAAAATGAACGACAGCCAATGGAGCTCCTTAAACAGGAGGGTTGACCTCTCCCTGTAAGGAGCACCAGTTATTAATCTGGCTGCCGAACGTTGGACAAGTTGTAATTTCTGGGCCGTCTTCAAGGGTAGCCCCACGTAGAGAGCATTACAGTAATCCAGCCTAGAGGTAACTAGGTCATGGATCACTATGGTCAAGTCAGACTTCACGAGGTAAGGCCGCAGTTGGCGCACAAGTTTAAATTGTGCGAAGGCTGACACCTGCACCACTTACTTGGAGGTTGTTCAGGTGAGCCCAGGTTCAAGGTGTTGTCGGCGTCATTCACGGCAATTCCATTTACTGGGGCGCCACAATTCGCCACAACGCCTAGGCAGGCCGACTTCCCACAGTCCCAGAGGCGGGCAGTGCCGTCCCGAGAGCCGGAGACCACATTCCTCCCGCGGTCGATAACCGCCAAGTCGAGGATTCCTGCAACACAGAGGAAAGATAAGCAGCAGGGAAAGAAACAGACCCCATCTACACTGCAATGTAATATAGTTTGAACTGTGTTAACCAGGCATGCGACAACTTAGGCCCTCCAGGTGTTTTGGATTTCAACTGTTAGGAATTGTGGGAGTTGTAGTCCAAAACACCTGGAGGGCTCAAATTGGCTCATGCCACTTCTATGGTCTTCACTTGCCAGCCACCCAACTGCATTTCTATCCACTGTGACCTTTCTGTACCTGCTTTGTGACCTTGAAACGTCGCAGCGCACTTGCCGTCTTCCGCTGACCAGATCTTGAGCCGGGCGTCCATCCCTCCGCTCAAGACCACAAGGCCCGATGGGAAAAACCTGCAGCAGTTCACGTCGTACACGTGGCCTTCCAAACACCTCTGGAACGACACAGAATGGGTTGCTAGTGACACAGGACATGATCGCATCAATGTTGGGGCATGCGTTTCTGAGAATTTAACAACACACATTCATTCTCATCCCTGGAGACTAGGACACGGAACAATGGCTTCAAACTACAAGAGAGGAGATTCCATCTGAACATGAGGAAGAACTTCCTGACTGTGAGAGCCGTTCAGCAGTGGAACTCTCTGCCCCGGAGTGTGGTGGAGGCTCCTTCTTTGGAAGCTTTGAAACAGAGGCTGGATGGCCATCTGTCAGGGGTGATTTGAATGCAATATTCCTGCTTCTTGGCAGAAAGGAGTTGAACTGGATGGCCCAGGAGGTCTCTTCCAACTCTTTGATTCTATGATTCTATGATTCTAATTGCCCAATATAAGGTTCCCCTTGTTGTTTGGCCATCGGATTTGATTCATGAGAGAAACCCCTAAATAGGCTCCTAAACGGACGTCGTTCCAGTGCAATAGTCTACCAACACTGCTGAAGTAGGACTGTGTAAATCCACAGTGTCATGTTGTTGTTGTTGTTATTGTTATTATATTGATATAAAAACAATATGCAATTTAAGACCTATTATTATATTATTATAAACTTTATTTGTACCCCGCTAGCATCTCCCGAAGGAATCGATGCGGCTTACAAAAGCCAAGGCCTCAAAACACAACATAACAATACAACACCCTAAAGCAAATTAAGAACAATTAAAGCAATATTAAACAACAAGCAATAAACAATACTCAGTTCTTGTGGGTTTTTTGGGGCTATATGGCCATGTTTTAGAGGCATTTCTCCTGACGTTTCGCCTGCATCTATGGCAAGCATCCTCAGAGGTGGTGAGGTCTGTTGGAACTAGGAAAATGGGTTTATATATCTGTGGAATAATGACCAGGGTGGAGCAAAGGACTCTTGTCTGCTGGAGTTAGGTGTGAATGTGTCAACTGACCACCTTGAATAGCATTGGATGGCCTGGCAGTGCCTGGAGCAATCTTTTGTTGAGAGGTGATTAGATGTCCCTGATTACTTCCCCTCTGTTTCCACAGATATATAAACCCATTGTCCTACTTCTAACAGACCTCACTACCTCTGAGGATGCTTGCCATAGATGCAGGCGAAACGTCAGGAGAAAAATTGCCTCCAGAACATGGCCATATAGCCCGGAAAAACCCACAAGAACTGAGTGATTCCAGCCATGAAAGCCTTCGACAATACAATAAACAATACATCAAGACACTATAAAACTGGGCCGGGCCAGAGTGAAGGGTACAAGATTAAAAGTGCTGATGTGAGAGGTGATATGTAAGGATTATAGGGTAAGTGCAGTGTGCAGTGTGCCGCAATCTTAGTTCTAATAAAGTGCTTCTGGGACTTGGTATTGGAGATTTCCTATTCTGGGAAGGCACATTGGAACAGCCAGGTCTTCAAGTTCTTTCTGAAGACTGCCAGTGTAGGGGCCTGTCTAAGATCTTTTGGGAGGGTGTTCCAGAGTTGGGGGGCCACCACAGAAAAGGCCCTGTCTCGCGTCCCCACCAAACGTGCCTGTGATGCAGGCGGAATCACGAGCAGGGCCTCTCCGGATGAACGAAGTGAGCGCGTGGGTTCATAAACGGAGAAGCGGTCACGCAGGTAGGATGGTCCCAAACTGTTTAGGGCTTTGTAGGTAAGCACCTGCACCTTGAATTGGGATCGGAAAATGAACGGTAGCCAGTGGAGCTCCTTGAACAGAAGGGTTGACCTCTCTATGTAAGGAGCCCCAGTTAACATCCTGGCCACTGCCCGTTGGACCAGTTGGAATTTCCGAGCAGTTTTCAAGGGCAGCCCCACGTAGAGCGCATTACAGTAGTCCAATCTAGAGGTGACCAAGGCATGGACCACCCCGGCCAGATCAGCCTTCGCGAGGTACGGTCGCAATTGGCGCACGAGTCTCAATTGTGCAAAAGCCCTCCCGGACACCGCCGACGCCTGAGCCTCAAGCGTAAGCGATGAATCCAAGAGGACTCCCAGACTGCGGACCTGTGGCTTCAGGGGGAGTGTAACCCCGTCCAGCACAGGTTGCCACCCTATACCCCAATCCGGTTTGCGATCAACCAGGAGGACCTCTGTCTTGTCAGGATTGATCTTCAGCTTGTTCTTTCTCATCCAGAGAGACACAGCGGCCACAGATAGACACAGCAGACCTCTAATTCTCTAATTTCTTAAAAGCAAGATTTGAAATCCCCCAAATGAATCTGATTCTTACTCTTATTTCTCCGTTTGCAGCCTGCCAAATTTTCATAGTCCCATCAGCACTGGTCGACACCCCAAGTCCGCCACCACTGGAAATGTCAAGGCAAGTGATCTGGAATCAGAGAAAGAGGAGGACATATATTTTTTTACAAATGATAGGAGTTCATAGTTAACATGCTAAAACTTATCTGCTCACTTTAAATCACATTGTATTAATATTATTATTGGGTTGCTGCAAGTTTTTCGGACTGTATGGCCATGTTCTAGCATTCTCTCCTGACCTTTTGCCTGCATCTGTGACTAATAGCATTTTCAGAGGTGCCGTTGGCAGTGAGGCAGGTGGAATGTGTGTGTGTATACACACACACACATATGGAATAATGTCCTGGGTGGGAGAAAAAACCCTTGTCTATTTAAATGTTAATGTTGCAATTAGTGAGCTTGATTAGCACTGAGTAGCCTTGCAGCTGCGAAGTCAGTCAGTGAGGGTAACCTGCATTGAGGTGGCCTGGCTGTTGTTTCCTAGAGGCACCCTCTGTTTGGGAGGTGTTAACTGGCCTTTGATTGCTTCCTGTCTGGAGTTCTCCTGTTTCTGTTCCTGATTTACTGTCTTGATTCTGGTGTTTTTTTTAAAAAATACTGGCAACAAGATTTGGTTTATTTTCATTATTTATTTATTATTATGTATTTATTTACTGTATTTGTATACCGCCTTTCTCAGCCTTTCAGGGACTCAAGGCGATTTACAGGCAACAAGTCAATACACATAATATTACTCAGAAATAGGGGAAATCCAGACAGCAAACAATCAAGTACCAGGTTTTTGTGGGTTTTTTAGGGCTATATGGCCATGTTCTAGAGGCATTGTCTCCTGACGTTTCGCCTGCATCTATGGCAAGCATCCTCAGAGGTAGTAAGGTCTGTTGGAATTAGGACAATGGGTTAATATATCTGTGGAATGGCTGGGGTGGGGCAAAGAGCTCTTCTCTGCTGGAGCTAGGTGTGAATGTTTCAACTGACCACCTTCATTAGCATTTGAAGGCCTGGCTGAGCCTGGGAAAATCTTTTGTTGAGAGGAGTTAAGCTGTGCCTGGTTGTTTCCTCTCTGCTGTTTTGCTGTTGTAATTTTTGAGTTTTTTAATACTGGTAGCCAGATTTTGTTCATTTTCATGGTCTCTTCCTTTCTGTTGACATTGTCCACATGCTTGTGGATTTCAATGGCTTCTCTGTGTAGTCTGACTTGGTGGTTGTGAAAGTAGTCCAGCATTTCTGTGTTCTCAAATAATATGCTGTGTCCAGGCTGGTTCATCAGGTGCTCTGCTATGGCTGACTTCTCTGGTTGAAGTAGTCTGCAGTGCCTTTCATGTTCCTTGATGCGTGTCTGGGCGCTGCGTTTGGTGGTCCCTCTGTAGACTTGTCCACAGCTGCATGGAATACAATGGTAGACTCCTGCAGAGGTGAGAGGATCCCTCTTGTCCTTTGCTGAACGTAGCATTTGTTGGATTTTCTTGGTGGGTCTGTAGATTGTTTGTATGTTGTGTTTCCTCTCCAGCTTCCCTCTGCGGTCAGTGGTTCCCTTGATGTATGGCAGGAACACTTTTCCTCTGGGTGGATCTTGGTCTTGACTCTCGTGGCTTGTTCTTGGTCTTGCAGCTCTTCTGAGGTCTGAGGTGGAGTCTCCCTTGGCCTGGAGAGCCCAGTTGAGGTGGTTCAGTTCATCTTGGAGGAGGTGGGGAACATGAAAGGCATCTTAAGATGCCATTAGCTACAGATGCAGGTGAAACATAAGGAGAGAATGCTTCTGTGGAGGCCTTGGCCTTTATAAGCCATATCGAGTGGGGTACAAATAAAGTTTATTATTATTATTAATTATTATTATTATTATTATGAAACATGGCCATACAGACTGGAAAACTTGCAGCAACCCAGTGATTATGACCATGAAAGCCTTCGACAACACATCAAGATGAGTCCACAGCAGACACTCTGCTGGCTGTTGTATTGGATCACACATCGGACATTTCCCAAGTCCCAACACTTCTTCTTCTTCTTCTTCTTCTTCTTCTTATTATTATTATTATTATTATTATTATTGCTATTGTTATTGTTATTATTAGAACACAACAAGTCCATAGCAGACAAGATCACTCTGGACCCTTTGGACATTATTATTACTATTTTTATTGTTGTTGTTATTATTATTATTATTTGATACATAACAAGGTTAGTATACAGCAAACAAGATCACTATGCCTTTTGTTATATTGGATCACACGTCGGACACTTCCCAAGTGTCTAGGACTGTGTGATGTATTGGTGAATAATGAGCGCAGATCCCAGTAAGGTGGCTTTTTGCAGCTGGCAGAAGATGATTTTGTCAGCACCAATTGTGTTTAAGTGCAGGCCAAGGTCTTTAGGCACTGCACCCAGTGTGCCAATCACCACTGGGACCACCTTGACTCGTGGTCCCAGAGTCTTGGCAGTTTGATCTTTGAATCCTCCTATCGTGTCATCTTTTCCAGTTGTTTCTCTTCAATCCTGCTGTTGCCTTTGATTGCAACGTCGACAATTCAAACTCTGTTTTTTAACACAATCATGAGGTCCGGTGTATTATTATTATTATTATTATTATTATTATTTGAATCCTGCTATTTCTCTCTTTAAAAAAAGAGACTAAAAATGGCTAACAATAAAATCAATACAATAAAATTAAAACCTAAAAATACACAAACACTAAAACAGAATTAAATATTAATGGCACAATACTGTATTAAAAATAAAACCGCTAAAGCCCTTAAACCCAAATAAAAACCTATCCATAGTTGCAAAAAAAAAAAAAAATCACTTACACTTTTTTGATGGATTCTGCAGAAGGACGTATAAGGTGCGAGGAATCGGGTGGATGCCTTTTCACGAGGACAAGAAACAAGGACACTTTTCTGCAATGAGAAAGAAAGAAAGAAAGAAAGAAAGGAGGAAACAACTTTCTTTTTACCAAAAGTAAGTTATCTATATTAATCTGGCTCCTTCTTTGGAGGCTTTTAAACAGAGACTGGATGGCCATCTGTCGGGGGTGCTTTCAATGCAATATTCCTGCTTCTTGGCAGAATGGGGTTGGACTGGATGGCCCATGAGGTCTCTTCCAACTCTTTGATTCTAGGATTCTGTGAAGTACACAAAGGATCCCCCTTTTTTGCATGTCTCCTAAGGGCTGAGAAGGGCGGTATACAAATACAGTAAATAAACAAATAAACAAATCCTATTCAATCCCTGATCACATGGCGTCACCTACTGTCTCAAATAAACATCATGCAAGTGAAAATGTCCGTATGATCTTACTAATCCCTTCACTCCCACCTTTGATGCTCCGACTCCTTTAGGAGGAAGCATCATCCTTGTTTGGCAAACATTGCAATATAACAACAACAACTTTGGGTTGTTGTGAGTTTTTCGAGATGTATGGCCATGTTCCATGAGCATTCTCTCCTGATGTTTCGCCTCCATCTATGGTAGGCATCCTAAGAGGTTGTGAGGTCTGTTGGAAACTACGATGCCTACCATAGATGCAGACGAAATGTCAGGAGAGAATGCTCATGGAACATAGAATCATAAAATCAAAGAGTTGGAAGAAGTTCTTCCTCATGTTCAGATGGAATCTCCTCTCTTGTAGTTTGAAGCCATTGTTCCGCGTCCTAGTCTCCAGGGAAGCAGAAAACAAGCTTGCTCCCTCCTCCCTGTGGTTTCCTCTCACATGGCCATACAGCCCAAAAAACTCACAACAATCCAGTGATTCTGGCCATGAAAACCTTCAACAATACAATGGCTTCAAACTACAAGAGAGGAGATTCCATCTGAACATGAGGAAGAACTTCCCGACTGTGAGAGCCATTCAGCAGTGGAACTCTCTGCCCCGGAGTGTGGTGGAGGCTCCTTCTTTGGAAGCTTTTAAACAGAGGCTGGATGGCCATCTGTCAGGGGTGCTTTGAATGCAATATTCCTGCTTCTTGGCAGAATGGGGTTGGACTGGATTCTATGATTCTAATATAATAAAACATTATGTGTATACCGCCGTATCTCCACAAAGGGACTCACACAAAGGGTGGTTTCCAACATATAAGGCAAACATTCAGACATGCAAGGAAGGCTCTCCTCTCATGGTCTTGAGCAATAAAGCAATTAAGAGTATTTTGAAGGAATTTAACAATAATAGGTAAGCAGCACACTAGCACTGTAAGCAATCCCAAGAAGCAGAACAACAGAAAACAATATTTTATCCATTGGATGCAGGGCAACCAACCCATTAACCAATCCAAAGAGGGAACTTGTCCCTTCACTATTGTGCTGTATTATCTTTTTGCAAATTTAAGAGGTACACTGAATTTCAACAAGGTCTCCATACTGCTGCCTGGGAGTCTTATGGATTCTCCTCTGGAAACTTTTCAACAGAGACTCGATGACCATCTGCCAGGAGAGCTTGGATTGTGTCTTCCTGCCTGGCAGAAAGGGGTTGGACTGGATGACTCGGGGGGGGGGGGGGGGGTCCCTTCCAACTCTATGTGAAAGTACCTTTGTTATTTCGCTAACAGTGAAGCCTTCGGAGGCTGTGATTTCAGGAATTCCATCTGAGTTGATTCCCCGACAGGTCAACGTGCCATACAGAGTTGCTTTTCCTAGATCACAATAACACACAAAAGGAGGAAGAGGAGGAGATGAGTGAAGCACTATTAAGCAACCAAGGCTGCATCTATACTGCCATATAATCCATGTTTTGCATAGCCTGATTAAAGGCATAAGCATGACTGTTATACTATGGTTAAAAAACTATAAGAGTTGTTCAGTAGTAGAATAGACTGCCTTAGAAGTCGGTGAATTGATCATTCTTGAAGGCCCTTAAACCAACTTTGGATGGGCCTCTTTCAGGAGCACTGTGGCTATCCATTCTTGCATGGCAGAACAGGATTGGACTAGATGTTCCTTGCAGCCCCTTCCAGCTTCTTTGACTGCTCACCTGGGCTCCTGCAACTCAGCCAAGCCTCTTCCTCGTTCTTCCTACAATGGCAACAAAAGACCAGTATAAAGGATCACAATAGGACTCCTAGGGCTAAGGATAAACAAATCTTTCTGACACTATCATTATCATCATCATCATCCTGATTTTCTGCCATGGGTGGGATTCAAAGTGGCATACAGAGTTAAAAGCAGCAGAAATTACTAACATAAAATTCGACAAAAAGAAACAGACTACACAGTTCCTAACCCGTATAAAACAAATTCATAAATTACAACATTTCATAGAATCAAAGAGTTGGAAGAGACCTCCTGGGCCATCCAGTCCAACCCCTTTCTGCCAAGAAGTAGGAATATTGCATTCAAATCACCCCTGACAGGTGGCTATCCAGCCTCTGTTTAAAAGCTTCCAAAGAAGGAGCCTCCACCACACTCCGGGGCAGAGAGTTCCACTGCTGAATGGCTCTCACAGTCAGGAAGTTCTTCCTCATGTTCAGATGGAATCTCCTCTCTTGTAGTTTGAAGCCATTGTTCCATTGCGTCCTAGTCTCCAAGGAAGCGGAAAACAAGCTTGCTCCCTCCTCCTCCCTGTGGCTTCCTCTCACATATTTATAAATGGTTATCATATCTTCTCTCGGCCTTCTCTTCTTCAGGCTAAACATGCCCAGCTTCTTAAGCCGCTCCTCATAGGGCTTGTTCTCCAGACCCTTGATCATTTTAGTCGCCCTCCTCTGGACACATTCCAGCTTGTCAATATTTCTCTTCAATTGTGGTGCCCAGAATTGGACACAATAATCGGATGATAATATTATTTGTGGAGCCCCGGTGGCGCAGTGGGTTAAACCCCTGTGCCGGCAGGACTGAAGACCGACAGGTTGCAGGTTCGAATCCGGGGAGAGGTGGATGAGCTCCCTCTGTCAGCTCTAGCTCCTCATGCGGGGGACATGAGAGAAGCCTCCCACAAGGATGATAAAAACATCAAATCATCCGGGCGTCTCCTGGGCAACATCCTTGTAGACGGCCAATTCTCTCACACCAGAAGCGACTTGCAGTTTCTCAAGTCGCTCCTGGCACGACAAATATATATACAAGCCATTCAATTGAATGGCTTATTGGCCTATGCATTTTGACTAACCCTGTATATGTTTATATTATTTTAGACTGTGACCTAATTTCAAATGGCCCAGGATTATTATAAGGTTTGAGAGCTTTAAAGAACTGAAAAAAGAAAACGAATAATAATAAAAAGGAGGGTATAAAAGAGGCCGGAACCTTGTGTCAGGAGCACTCAATTCCGGGGGAAGGATAGAATCGACGCACACAGGGAGCATTTTAGGCAGAGCGCCCTCCCTGGGTGGGAGGGGCTTGTGACCAAGGGGCGTGGCTTACTCCCCTCCTGGCTCACCTCAGGACTTGGTCCCAGTCGCTCTGGATCCGGACCACGGCGGCAGCGGAGGAAAAGCCTTGCGAAGCGGCGTCCGCCATCTTGGTCACGGAAAGCCCCACCCCGGAAGTAGTCCCCGCAGTGTTTCCGCTCACGGCTGAGTCTAGAAGAAGGGAAGGTGAGAGCGGCTTTCAGCCAAATCAAGAAGGCCGAAAAGGGGCTCCTGTCCCTTTAAGGCTTAAAGGGACCGTGGCTCCCAAGCGCTCTTATTCCAGGACTTCATTTCCCAGAAGCCTCAGCTGATGCGGACAATAAGGAGGGATTCTGGGGGATGAAGTCCAAAAGCCCTGGAGGAGCAAAGATTGGGAAATAATGCTTTTAAATAGAAATGCTGATCAGTGTTTTGTCGAAGGCTTTCATGGCCGGATTTCACTGGGTTGCTGTGAGTTTTCCGGGCTGTCTGGCCATGTTCCAGAAGCATTCTCTCCTGACGTTTCGCCTGCATCTATAGATGCAGGCGAAACGTCAGGAGAGAATGCTTCTGGAACATGGCCAGACAGCCCGGAAAACTTACAAGCCAATGCTAATCAGATTTGTAGATGGCACAAAATTGGAATTATTATTACTAGTATTATATTGTATGCCTGCCATAGATGCAGGCGAAACGTCAGGAGAGAATGCTTCTGGAACATGGCCAGACAGCCCGGAAAACTTACAAGCCAATGCTAATCAGATTTGTAGATGGCACAAAATTGGAATTATTATTACTAGTATTATATTGTATGCCTGCCATAGATGCAGGCGAAACGTCAGGAGAGAATGCTTCTGGAACATGGCCGGACAGCCCAGAAAACTTACAAGCCAATGCTAATCAGATTTGTAGATGGCACAAAATTGGAATTATTTTTACTAGTATTATATTGTATTACATTAAAATATTATAAATATTATATGTATATAAAATATACCATAACCTGACAGATAGCTTGAATGTGCCTATATAAAGACAGAGTGAGTGAAGGAGAGAATTATTATTATCACACTATGTACAAAATTTGAAAACGTTTCTGTTCCTGGTTTGAACGTGTTATTATTTCCTGTTTAGTTGTGTGGCCCTTACTTTGAAATTAGTAATTCTACTCCAGAAACTTTTTTGAGGTTGAATTGGTTGAGATGCTATGAGATCCACTGGAAAACTAGAGCAAAATGTGCTGCTGCAGGATGTCCCTCCCGCAGAAACAAAGTTTTAGCAGTTTTATAAACTTTCTCCATGTTTTTATGATAGAACCAATTATGAAATTAGGAACAAAAATCATGTTACAGAGTGTGGTTGGTGATGATTAATAACTTTTATTGTGTCCTCCAGATTCCATAGTATGTCCGGTGCCAAGCCCCCTGGTCACAATTGGAGCCGGAAACCGAAAGAAGAGGAGGAAGGCGAGGAGGATGCTTTTGACAGCATGATTGCCCGCACCGGATGCGCCTCTTTCCACTACGCAGTGCAGGAGTGCATGGCGGAGCACCAAGACTGGAGGAAATGCCAGCCACAAGTGCAGGGCTTCAAGGAATGCATGAAGGAGCACCAGAAGAAGCAAGCGGAAGAGTATCGGAGGCGGCGGGAGATGCACCAGGCCCCCGGCTGAAGAGACATTCTTTCGCAAGGCACCAGAAACATGTGCCTATTTCAAACAGAGACTTGTGGGGCCTAATCCTGGCAAAATGTGCACTCTTTTTCTATCATGCATACCATTATACAATATTTGATTCCAAAAGGAGCAATAGGATATATTCTCTTGCACAATAAACAAACATGAAAGTAGTATTTTCTTGCTTTTCTTTATGCAATACACTAGGCATTGGCAAACTTTGGCCCATCCGGTGTTTTGGACTTCAACTCACAGAGTTCCTAACAGCTGTATGTAATTTTGTTGTATATGTTCACTTGATGTAGTTTTGTTGTAAGTTGTAGAGCAGTGGTTCTCAACCTTCCTAACACTGCGACCCCTTTGTATAGTTCCTCATGTTGTGATGACCCCCAACCCTAAAATTATTTTTGTTGCTACTTCATAACTGGAATTTTGCTATTGTTATGAATTGTCATGTAAATATCTGACAGGTGAATGTATTTTCATTCTCTGGACCTTGGGAGTTGTAGTTGCTGGGATTTATAGTTCACCTACAATCAAAGAACATTCTGAACTACACCAGAGATGGAATTGACCCAATCTTGGCACACAGAACGCCCATGACCAGCAAAAAAATAATGAAAGGGTTAGGTGAGCATTGGCCTTGAGTTTGGGAGTTGTAGTTCACCTATCTCCAGAAAGCACTGTGGACTCAAACAATGATAGATCTGGACTAAACTTGGCACGAATACTCAATATGCCCAAATGTGAACTCTGTTGGGAGTTTGGGGAAAATAGACCTTGACATTTGGGAGTTGTAATTGCTGGGATTTATAGTTCACCTACAATCAGAGAGCATTCTGAACCCCACCAACGATAGAATTGGGCCAGACTTCCCACACAGAACTTGCATGACCAGCAGAAAATACTGTGTATCCTGATGATCTTTGGCAACCCCTCCAACACCCCATCGCAACCCCCCCCAGGGGTCCCGACCCCCAGGTTGAGAAACACTGTTGTAGTGGTTAGTTAGCTGCTTAGTTTTAGCTAAATCTAATTATTATCCTATGACCAACAGAAAATACTGGAGAAGTTTGGGTGAAATACATATTGACATTTGAGAGTTGCAGTTGCTTGGAGTTATAGTTCCCCTGCCATTAAAGAGCATTCTGAACTCCAACAACCATGGAATTGAACCAAACCTGGCATACAGAACTCCCATGACCAACAGAAAATATTGGGGAAAATATAAATACCTTGACATTTGGGAGTTGCAGTTGCTTGGAGCATTCTGGAGGGGCCCGGGTCTGGCGGGGAGGCTCACGCCATTGCTGAGCCCAGCAGGCAGTGAGAGCCTGGCAATGGAGGTTCCACCACGTGGCCTAGCCTTTTAAGGAGCCTTCGTCTGGCTCGGGGCCCCACCAGCCAGCAAACGGAGAGAGCCAGGCAAGGGAGGCTTCGCACAAGGCCAGGCCTTGTGTGAAGCCCTTGCCTGGCTCGTGGCCGTGCTGGCTTGGCATGTGGTGAAAGACAGGTGAAGGATGCTCCGCACAAGGCCAGGCCTTAGAATCATAGAATCAAAGAGTTGGAAGAGACCTCCTGGGCCATCCAGTCCAACCCCATTCTGCCAAGAAGCAGGAATATTGCATTCAAATCACCCCTGACAGATGACCATCCAGCCCCTGTTTAAAAGCTTCCAAAGAAGGAGCCTCCACCACACTCCGGGGCAGAGAGTTCCACTGCTGAACGGCTCTCCCAGTCAGGAAGTTCTTCCTAATGTTCAGTTGGAATCTCCTCTCTTGTAGTTTGAAGCCATTGTTCCATTGCGTCCTAGTCTCCAAGGAAGCAGAAAACAAGCTTGCTCCCTCCTCCCTGTGGCTTCCTCTCACATATTTATACATGGATATCATATCTCCTCTCAGCCTTCTCTTCTTCAGGCTAAACATGCCCAGCTCCTTAAGCCGCTCCTCATAGGACTTGTTCTCCAGACCCTTGATCATTTTAGTCGCCCTCCTCTGGACACATTCCAGCTTGTCAATATCTCTCTTGAATTGTGGTGCCCAGAATTGGACACAATATTCCAGGTGTGGTCTAACCAAAGCAGAATAGAGGGGTAGTGTGACTTCCCTAGATCTAGACACTAGGCTCCTATTGATGCAGGCCAAAATCCCATTGGCTTTTTTTGCCGCCACATCACATTCCTGGCTCATGTTTAACTTGTTGTCCACGAGGACTCCAAGATCTTTTTCACACGTACTGCTCTCGAGCCAGGCATTGTCCCCCATTCTGTATCTTTGCATTTTGTTTTTTCTGCCTAAGTGGAGTATCTTGCATTTGTCCCTGTTGAACTTCATTTTGTTAGTTTTGGCCCATCTCTCTAATCTGTCAAGATCGTTTTGAATTCTGTTCCTGTGCCTTGTGTGGAGCCTTCGCCTTGCTCGCACCCCTGTCGGCCGGCACGCAGCAAAAGCCATCAAGGGAGGCGGCCAGTTTGAGCAGGTGAAGGGGGTGCGGCCAAAGGAGATAGCTTTATGACCCCTCCTAAATGGCCAAATGACCCCCCTGGTGGTCGCGACCCCCAGGTTGAGAACGGCTGAGCTGTAAATATTAGTAAGCGGGGCAAACTGATGCCGAATGATGGGAGTTGTACTTCACTCATATCCTTGCACACTTTGCAGTGGGTCCATTCATAAAACCCAAAGCCAAATAATGACCAGTTCTAAAGTTTATCTTTACAAAAGCCCAATCTGGGCATCGCCAGGTACATAAGCTAGTCTATATAAATAAAAATGTAATGTTTGTTTGTGGGATTAACAGAACTCAAAAACCAGTGGGCGAATTGACACCAAATTTGGACACAATACACCTAACTACCCAATGTATGTCCTTAACTCAAAAAAAAAATTGATTTTGTCATTTGGGAGTTGTAGTTGCTGGGATTTATAGTTCACCTACAATCAAAGCGCATTCTGAACTCCACCAATGATGGAATTGAGCCAAACATGGCATACAGGACTTCCATGACCAACAGAACACACTGGAATGGGTTTGGTGGGCATTGACCTTGAGTTTGGGAGTTGTAGTTCACCTACATCTAGAGAGCACTGTGGACTCAAACAATGTTGGATCTGGACCAAACTTGACACAAAAATTCCATATGCCTAAATATGAACACAGATGGAGTTTGGAGGAAATAGACCTTGACATTTGGGATTTGTAGTTACTGGAATTTATAGTTCACTACAATTAAAGAGCATTCTGAAACCCACAAACGACAGAAATGGGGCAAACTTCCCACACGGAACCCTCATGACCAATAGAAAATACTTAAGGTCATCCAGTCCAACTCTCTTCACCAGGGCAAGAAAATGGAATCAGAGCCCTCCTGACAAAGAGCCATCTAGTCATAAATATAGATAGAGAGATATGATTCTCACACACACGCACAGATATAGTATCATAGATTTGAAAGAGACCCTTAAAGAAGGACTATGATATGTTGTGTGTTCCTGAGTAGGCAAACCAGACACTCTCCACATCAACACTGACAAAGAAACAACAAGAAATACTGTTTACTCACAAGCAGAAAGGAATTACATATATTAGAAACCAACACTTTCTCATTACTTTATTTTCCAGATCACCAGACTGGGCCACAGCAACGCCTGGCAGGGGACAGCTAGTTTCTGAATAAAAATTAGTAGAAAAGGAAAAATGCAAGGCAATCTGCCAGAGGAAGCCGAACGCTGCTGCTGGACAGACATTTACTGCAGCAAGCTCAGTTCATTTGGGCAAGCAGCTCTTCCAACTCTGGCCGGGCTTTGAGTCGGCTCCTGAAGTCTTCCTCTGTGTGCTGTGGAAGAAAGAAAGAGAGCAGAACATTAAGGACAGGCCTCTGAGGACATCCAGTGACCAATGGAGAATGGGCTCACAGATTCCTAAAAGCATATACAGCAGCTATGGGCAAACTTTGTCCCTCCAGGTGTTTCGGACTTCAACTTTCACAATTCCTAACAGCCGATAGGCACAACCTGGGGATCACAATCAGATACAGTGAAGACATTTGTATTCGCTTATGTATTTGATCGCAAGTGTCTAGGACTGTGTAATATATCGATGAATAATACGTGCAGATCTGAGCAAGGTGGCCTTTTGCAGCTGGCAGGTGGTAATTTTGTCAGTACTGATTGTTTTTAAGTGCAGGCCAAGGTCTTTAGACACTGCACCCAGTGTGCCGATCACCATTGGGACTACCTTGACTGGCTTGTGCCAGAGTCTTTGCAGTTCGATCTTTAAATCCTCATATCGTGTCAACTTTTCCTGTTGTTGTTATTTACTATACGTCACTTTATCTCCCCAAAAGGGACTCAAATTGGCTACTTTGAAAAATAATTTTGGACTACAACTTCCATCACTCCCCAGCCAGCATGGGCAGTGGAGCATTCTGCAATTCATAGTCTATAAAAGATCTCTGCAAATGCATACAGATGCAGAATACATTCAAGCCTAACCAGTAGAATGGAACCGTCATGCAATTGCTGCTTCTATGCTTTTTTTTTCCTGCTCAGCAAACGCTCCGTTCCCAAAGCTCTGCTGAGGTTCTGCTTCACAGGGCAGTCCAGGATTTATGCGGAAAAGGGATACCTGAGGGGGCATAAATTACACACAGACGGAAAGGAAGGGCAAGTCGCGAAGCATTTGAGGCTGCTTAGGAAACAAGAAATGCCTTCCCAAGCAAAAAAAATCTAGCCAGCAAAATCCCAAAGAAGCAATTTCTTGGAGAGAGGGGAGAATACATTACAAAAATGCTGCCCTCGCAGACACTTTTCCTGAGGGAAACCCATTGAAACCAGTAACAGTTGCTCAGGATTAGTCCCCTTGCAATGTGAGCTCCACCGCACCAAAGACTTCCAGACATTGCAATTTGAGCTGCACAGAAAGGAGAATTTGTGCAGAAAAGAGGACCATTTTCTTCCTTAGATCCTCTTCCCAGGCAGCACTTACGAGATGGCAAGCAAAAGCATAACCTTGGTGAGATGCTGCTGTTGGTGACCTGGAGTTGCTATTTATCCTCTCTTGGCCTCTCCTGCCTGACATAGAAATTTCTCTAGTCCTTCTAGACTTTTCTGCAAGTTTGCTCCTATCTATCTAACCATCCATCCATCTGCCCATTAATCTGTCCGTCCACCCGCCCATCCATCCATCCATCCATCCATCCATCCATCCATCCATCCATCTATTGATCCATTCATCTATCCATCAACCAATGCATCTATCTATCCATCTAGCCATCCATGCATTCATCTATCCATCCATCCATCCATCCATCCATCCATCCATCCATCCATCTATCCGCCCATTAATCTGTCAGTCCATCCATCCATCAATGCATCTATCTATCCACCCATCCATCCATCTAGCCATCCATGCATTCAACTATATATCTATCTCTCCATTCATCCATCCATCATTCTATCTATCTGCCCATTAATCCATCCATCCATTGATCCATTCATCTATCCATCAATGCATCTATCTATCTATCTATCTATCTATCTATCCATCCATCCATCTAGCCATCCATCCATCCATCTAGCCATCCATGCATTCATCTATCTATCTACCTACCTACCTACCCATCCATCCATCCCATCCATCTATCTGCCCATTAATCTATCTGTCCATCCATCCATCCATCCATCCATCTATCTATTGATCCATCCATCCATCCATCCATCCATCCATCCATCCATCCATCTAACCATCCATGCATCTATCTATCTATCTATCTATCTATCTATCTATCTATCTATGTATCTATCTATCTATCTATCTATCTATGTATCTATCTATCTATCTATCCATCCATCCATCCATCCATCCATCCATCCATCCATCCATCCATCCATCCATCTATCAATCTATCCATCCATCCCATCCATCTATCCACCCATTAATCTATCTGTCCATCCATCCATCCATCTACTGATCCATTCATCTATCCATCTATCCATCCATCCATGCATCTATTTATCTATCTATCCATCCATCCATCCATCTAAGCATCCATGCATCTATCTGTCTGTCTGTCTTTCTGTCTATCTATCCATCCATGCATCCATCCATTTATCTATCAATCTATCCATGCATCCCATCCATCTATCCGCCCATTAATCTATCTGTCCGTCCATCCATCCATCCATCCATCCATCCATCCATCCATCTATTTATTGATCCATTCATCTATCCATCAATGCATCTATCTATCTATCTATCCATCCATCCATCCATCCATCCATCCATCCATCCATGCATTCAAGCATCCATCCATTTATCTATCAATCTATCCATCCATCCATCCATTTATTTATTTACAGTATTTATATACTACTTTTCTCACCCCTGGGGGGACTCAAAGCAGTTTATAAAAAATAATGGCAAAATTCATCTCTCTCTCTCTATTCACCAACTCACCCATGGAATTTATATCCCACTCTCTTTTAAATTCATGGGGAGGCCACAAGTCAACAGGAAATCTGAAGACACATTCTGTATATACTCATGCATAAGGCTAGAAACTTTGGTCAAATATTAAGCCCCCCTCCCAAAACTGAGTTGACTTATCCATGTGTCAGTGCAAGTAGGGTACCTTAACACCAACCCCTTCTGCTTTCTTTGTTGTGGCATTACTTCTGGCCTTTTTGGAAATGCTTGCCATTTCCCATCTCACTGGCATGACTATTCACTTCACCACAGATCATATCAAAAGCCATAATTTTAGTCATCAAACCTGCCGTTGACTTATACATGGGATTGACTTATGCACGAGTCTATACAGCATCTATCCATCCATTTGTGCAATTTATATCTGCTTTTCTTGAAAGCATGGAACACAAGGTAGCTGTACTCAGGTGTGTCCCTCCAGCATTATGGCACATCTTTGACCTTTTCTCTGAGGTGTGGAGAAAAGCCCAGGTGTGCATTCAGAGCCCAAAACTGGTTTCACTGTATGGCAAGCAGGTCTCCCTGCCATGCGTGCAGATGATTTGATTGCAAAGAGGTGAAAAACACCCCCAAATATATGCTAAGAAGGATGTATGTTGTGTATATTGAGGGATTGCTGCACACTTCAGTTGCTTTGCTGTCGCGGCAGCGAAAAAGCCAATGCCAGGATTGCAAAATGTGAAAGCTTCAGCAAGGATTGACTTACCTCTTTCACTAGCAGATGGACTCCTTCGGGCTGATTACTCTGAATGATTTCTAAGAGGACGGGAGCAAAGGTGGCCTTCAAGCCTTGGATCTGGGTTTGGGGAGAGGAAAAAAGGAATGGAAAACTCGTTTGAGTAAAATCGTCTCTTCAGTGGTATATATCCACATATGCTTATGCAAGGCAATTTGGCTTTCAGTTTGTTAGACTGATAAGCTGGTTGTCTCTGATCTGTTAGGAACAGAAATTATGCCAATGCACCAAATATAGCAATTGTTCAGAAGTGTTCTTTTCAGTGCCCCCAATCATCTACTCTCCCATAAAACATCTTGTTTCTAAATCATGCTCTCAAGAGACAAAAATAAAATAGACTTGTTAAGAATAACATACCTGGTTTACTCACAACCTTCATGTATTCAACATAGAGGTACAAATCCAAGGTTAAAACAACATCTGTTATAGAACTCCAGTATGCTGATGACAACGTCATCTGTGCGCATTCAGAAGATCTACAAACCACTCTAAACACCTTTGCACAAGCATAGGAGAAGCTCAGCCTGTCATTGAACATCGAGAAAACCAAAGTGCTGTTCCAGCAGTCACCAGCCAATCCCTCTCCAATGCCAGAGATACAACTCAATAGTGTAACATTAGAAAATGTTGACCATTTCCGCTACCTTGGCAGCCACCTCTCCACCAAAGTCAACATTGACACCAAAATACAACACCGCCTGAGCTCTGTGAGTGCAGCATTTTCCCGAATGAAGCAGAGAATGTTTGAGGACCGGGACATCTGTAGGGATTCAAAGGTGCTTGTTTATAAAGCTATTGTCCTCCCAACCCTGCTATATGCCTGTGAAACATGGACTGTCTACAAACGTCACATGCAACTCCTGGAACGATTCCATCAGTGCTGCCTCCGGAAAAATCCTGCAAATCTCTTGCGAAGACAAGCGGACAAACGTCAGCATGCTGGAAGAAGCAAAGACCACCAGCATTGAAGCAATGCTCCTCCGCCATCAACTCCGCTGGACTGACCATGTTGTCCGGATGCCCGACCACCGTCTCCCAAAGTAGTTGCTCTGCTTCAAACTCAAGAATGGAAAACGGAATGTTGGTGGGCAGGAAAAGAGATTTAAAGATGAGCTCAAATCCAACCTTAAAAACTCTGGCATAGACACTGAGAACCGGGAAGCCCTGGCCCTTGAGCGCTCCAGCTGGAGATCAGCTGTGACCAGCAGTGCTGCAGAATTTGAAGAGGTACGAATGGAGGGTGAAAAAGAGAAATGTGTCAAGAGGAAGGCGCGTCAAGCCAACCCCGACCGAGACCGCCTTCTACCTGGAACCCAATGCCCTCACTGCGGGAGAAGATGGAGATCAAGAATAGGGCTCCACAGTCACCTACGGACCCACCAGAACACTGGAAGACTATCCTACTCGGCCAACGAGGGATCACCCAAGTAAATAAGTCAGTAAGTCAGTAAGTAACATAACTTGTCAATCCAGTTACAAATAAAGATTTGAAGTGATTTCTCTGTGCAGATAACACGGGGCATCTTATAATCAACACGAGTTTGCTCTTAATGGTCCAAAGTCTCATGGCATCTCTGTATTCTAAAATAGAGTCTGAGCTCAGAACAGTCCCAGATCCTATCATGTGGTCTACATCCCCTTCCACAAACTCAAGAAACATAAAGGGAAAGCTGCATACCAAAACATGCATATACAATACAGTAAGCAAACAGAATCGTATACAAACAAATTACTAGTGCAGGCTTGAAGAAGGTTGCGATTTCCAACACAAGCAGAGTGTAAGTGGGAATCTTAATTCCAGCTGAAGATCACCTGTTGTCACAATGCGATTTGAAGAGCAGAGTAAAGGGAAAGGAGAGAGGCAGGCAAGGCCCTTCCTCATAGAATAACAGAGTTGGAAGAGACCACATGGGCCATCTAGTCCAACCCTATTCTGCCATGCAGGAAAAGCACAATCAAAGCACCCCTTCCTTACCTGAACCACACGCTGGTGGGTCGTAAGGACGGCATCCAGCTTCATCTTGGACCCTTGCTCTTGCACCAGCATCACCTCCGTGGTCTTGGTGGGCATGGCATAGCTGTGGAGAGAGACACAACTCCACATCAGCAGTCCAGACATCACAACGAGGCTAGGGGTGAGCCTTTCCAGTGCGATTCAGGAAAGCAGGGGGAATGAACTCTCTGACTCAGGGAGCAAACTGAGGACGCTTTTGCGGCAAGTCAGCCTTGCAAATAAGATGGGCTGCCTTGGTTCAAATGAGCCCAAGTTCCTTCTTCCAAAGAGGTCCATTTGTACTGAATCTTGAACTTTTAAATACCCATATTGACTCTAGTCTAATGTGCCATCCAATCTACTGAGCAACTCAATTTCCAAATGTAATGTGCATCAGCGAAAGGCGCACTCTTTTCAATACTTGCTGTTGTATATCAGCTTGTTCAACCTGTGATTGTGTCTGATGTACATGTTGATATTCATAATGGGAATGGGGATGATGATGATAATAATAATAATAACAACAACAACAACAACAACAACAACAACAACAACACTTAATTTGTACCCTGCTACCATCTCCCCAAGGGACTCGGTGCGGCTTTCATGTGGCCGAGCCCAAACACAACAATACAGGCAATAATCACAACAATACAAGCAATTAAAATAGAACATAAACAATAAACATATAACATTATCAATAAGACAACATACAGTTAAAACTGTGGGAAGGCCAAATGTGAAAATTAAAATTGGAATAGTGCCGAGGCATGGATGAAAAAGTGATAGTGGAGTTTGTGGAAGACATACGAGCAGGCCTAAAAGTATAAAGTGCTTTGGAGGGACAAAGTGCTATGGGATCATTATTCTGGGAAGGCACATTGGAACAACCACATCTTCAAGCTCCTCCTGAAGACTGCCAGAGTTGGGGCCTGCCTGATGTCCTTAGGGAGTGAGTTCCAGAGTCGAGGGGCCACCACCGAAAAGGCCCTCTCTCTCGTCCTCACCAATCGCGACTGCGATGCTGGTGGGATCGAGAGCAGGGCCTCTCCAGATGAATGAAGAGATCGTTTGGGTTTGTTCATGTTAATGTTCATGAAGGGAATGGGGATGTTGATTCGGTTCCTGGGCCAGGGTCTGGGGATGAGGAGTTGCTTGGGCCTGAATTGCTGCAAGGGGATTCTCAAGGTCCCGGGCTTGGGAAAAGCCTTTCACCGCAGTTCCCTGGTCAGTTATCTGAGAATGAAGTTGATTTTGAGGTATCAGGTGCAGGAGTTAATGATGGGAGCAAGACCTTGAACAGGAAAATAAGTTTGAGTAAACAGAGACAGTCTGTTCAGCAATTAAGACGCTCAGCTAGGCTTCAACAAAAGATAGATTGGGTTGTTGTAGGTTTTTCCGGGCTATATGGCCATGTTCTGGAGGCAATTTTTCTCCTGACGTTTCGCCTGCATCTATGGCAAGCATCCTCAGAGGTCTTGGAACAGTTTCTCCCCGTAGAGATGTTCAATGTATTGTCGAATTGCCTCCAGAACATGGCTATATAGCCCGGAAAAACCTACAACAACCCAGTGATCCCGGCCATGAAAGCCTTCGACGATACATTGAACATCTCTACGGGGTGAAACTGTTCCAAGACCTCTGAGGATGCTTGCCATAGATGCAGGCGAAACGTCAGGAGAAAAATTGCCTCTAGAACATGGCCATATAGCCCGGAAAAACCTACAACAACCCAGTGATCCCAGCCATCAAAGCCTTCGACAATACAAAAGATAGATTATAAACTGAAACTAAGAAAGAATCCGTTCCTAGCAGTTTTGGAGTCAGGAAAGAGTTTATAAATGATTTCTGAGGGATTTTATTTATTTGTCGTGTCAGGGCAACCAGTCAATTGTATTACATTTCTAACAGAACAAAACAAACAGACAAAATACAAAATTTGCGAGTTTGGTAGTCGATTAAATGTCCTTTGACCAGTATCTGGCCCCTTGGAGTGCCTCTGGTGTTGCTGCAAGAAGGTCCTCCCTTGTGCATGTGGCAGGGCTCAGGTTGCATTGCAGCAGGTGGTCAGGGGTTTGTTCTTCTCCACACTCGCATGCCGAGGATTCCACCCTGTAGCCCCATTTCTGAAGGTTGGCTCTGCATCTCGTGGTGCCAGAGCACAGCCTGTTCAGTGCCTTCCAAGTCGCCCCGTGTTCTGTGTGCCCAGGGGGGAGTCTTTCATTTGGTATCAGCCATTGGTTGAGGTTCTGGGTTTGAGCCTGCCACTTTTGGACTCTCGCTTGCTGAGGTGTTCCAGTGAGTGTCTCTGTAGATCGTAGAAAACAATTTCTAGATTTAAGTCGTTGACATGTTGGCTGATACCCAAACAGGGGATGAGCTGAAGATGTCTCTGCCTTGGTCCTTTCACTATTGGCTGCTACTTCCCGGCGGATGTCAGGTGGTGCAATACTGGCTAAGCAGTGTAATTTTTCCAGTGGTGTAGGGCGCAGACACTCCATGATAATGCGGCATGTCTCATTAAGAGCCACATCCACTGTTTTAGCGTGGTAAGATGTGTTCCACACTGGGCATGCATACTCAGAAGCAGAGTAGCATCGCGCATTGCAGATGTCTTCACTGTGTCTGGTTGTGATCCCCAGGTTGTGCCAGTCAGCTTTCATATGATATTGTTTCTAGCACCCACTTTTTGCTTGATGTTCAGACAGTGCTTCTTGTAGGTCAGAGCACAGTCCAGAGTGACTCCCAGGTATTTGGGTGCGCTGCAATGCTCCCGTGGGATTCCTTCCCAGGTGATCCTCAGAGCTCGGGATGTTTGTCTGTTTGTGTGGTATGATTGCCTGGTCCAGACACTGTAGTTTCTCTACAAAGGATACAGAGTTCTATACATTTTTACAAACCTTTTTCCTGTTTCTAGTTATGATGGGGGTGAAGGAGGAGATGCAAAAGAAGATTGTACTCCTGCCATTTTTAATATGACCCGACCCTATTCCCTGCCCAACAAACCTTGGTCTGAAAGACCAACTTGGTTGACATGACCTCCTTTCCTGGTGTCGTGGGGACATAGTCATGACATAGGCTCTCTTGACAGCGTTAAGAATAGATATACTGATTTGACATAGTTCAAAAATCCCAGAATGTAAATAGTTGTGATTCAAGTGGGAAAGCTCCAAAGCAAAGTTCAGGCCTTAGGCCACATCCATTGCACAAAGGATGCAAATTTATTTACTTTTTTTGTTGCTTCAGATTGACCCCTTTGCAACGTGCAGGGCATTTTCGCCATCTTTGAAGGCCCTTTGGAAAAGAAACTATATTTGACTGCACTCTATTTGGACAGACTCCATCAAGGAAGTGGCGACTGCCCTGAGTTTGCAAGACCTGAGCAGCGCTGTTGAAAACAGGATTATTTGGAAAGCTCTCATTTATCGGATTGCATTCATTCAAGGTCAACTTGATGGAAATTGACAACAATCCTATGAAAATGGTAACAATAGAAATTGTTAGAAATAGAGAAGATTCCATCTGAACACAAGGAAGAACTTCCTGACTGTGAGAGCCGTTCAGCAGTGGAACTCTCTGCCCCGGAGTGTGGTGGAGGCTCCTTCTTTGGAGGCTTTTAAGCAGAGGCTGGATGGCCATCTGTCAGGGGTGATTTGAATGCAATATTCCTGCTTCTTGGCAGAATGGGGTTGGACTGGATGGCCCAAGAGGTCTCTTCCAACCCTAGGATTCTATGATTCTATGAAATAAACAATAGAAATAAACAATTCAAAAACAATTTTTAGTTCACACTACAGTGTTAAAGTGGTTCTAGAGAGTCGATGCTCTCATACCATTTTTTGTAGTATTTTGATATAGATATCTGTGCCTAATTGACAACAATTTGTCAATAAAGAGAGATGGATGCTTGTTTATGTCCTGTCCATTCTACAATGGCTTCGGTCACTTTCTGCAGATGTATACTTTTAACATCTTCCATTTGCATTCTGGAAAATGGTCTAATTTACACACAAAAGGTCTGCAAAATAGACGACCTTAAGCATTCAGATTGGTGAAAAATTAAAACTAGGCTCATATTTCAATATACAATAGGTCCTTAGTATGTTGACCCTTTCCAATGCTAGAGATACAGCCTAAGGGTGTAACATTAGAAAATGTTGACCATTTCTGCTCCCTTGGCAGCCACCTCTCCACCAAAGTCAACATCGACACCGAAATACAACACCGCCTGAGCTCTGCAAGTGCAGCATTTTTCCGAATGAAGCAGAGAGTGTTTCAGGACCGGGACATTCGTAGGGATACCAAGGTCCTTGTCTATAAAGCTATTGTCCTCCCAATTCTGCTATAGGCCTGCAAAACGTGGACTGTCTACAGACGTCACATGCAACTCCTGGAACGATTCCATCAGCGCTGCCTCCGAAAAATCCTGCAAATTTCTTGGGAAGACAAGCGGGGAAATGTCAGCGTGCTGGAAGAAGCAAAGACCACCAGCATTGAAGCGATGCTCCTCCGCCATCAACTCCACTGCACCGGCCACGTTGTCCGGATGCCTGACCACCGTCTCCCAAAGCAGTTGCTCTACTCCGAACTCAAGAATGGAAAACGGAATGTTGGTGGGCAGGAAAAGAGATTTAAAGATGGGCTCAAAGCCAACCTTAAAAACTCTGGCATAGACACTGAGAACTGGGAAGCCCTGGCCCTTGAGCGCCACAGCTGGAGGTCAGCTGTGACCAGCAGTGCTGCAGAATTTGAAGAGGCACAAATAGAGGGCAAAAGAGAGAAATGTGCGAAGAGGAAGGTGCATCAACCCAACCCTGACCGGGACCGCCTTCCACCTGGAAACCAATGCCCTCACTGCGGGAGAAGACACAGATCAAGAAGAGGGCTCCACAGTCACCTATGGACCCACCAGAACACTGATCCTGGAAGACTATCCTATTCGGCCAATGAGGGATCGCCTAAGTAAGTAAGTAAGTAAGTAAGTATGTTGACCCTGGTTTCAGGATCCCTCGTGGATACCAAAATCTTTGGATGCTCAAGTTATGTGTATAGTACAGTAAAATCTACCTATACACATAATAAAAGTGGAAATATGTATGTGTGTGTGTGTGGCTGGGATGCCCACTTCCACAGACGAGCTCCTGCCTCTACAAACAGCTCTAGCTCCCACTACTCCGGAGACACCAATGGCCCTCCCTCCAATGACATTGCATGTTATAGTGAGCGCGTTGAACATGCCAAAGGCCTCCACAAACACCAGACTGCCCACCACCCAAGTGAAGGCTTTCATAGGGGGACATTTCCATCCTACGTTTTATGTGTTTCCTCCACCATAGGCACCCTTGTTTACCTAAGCAGGTCAAGGTGAGAAAGAAGGAAGGAAAGAAGGGTAGAGAAGGAAGGAAGGAGAGAAGAAGGGAGAGAAGGAAGGAGAGAAAGAAAGAGGGAAAGAAGGAAAGAAAGAAGGATAGAGAAGGAAGGAAGGAGAGAAGGAGGGAGAAAGAAAGAGAGAAAGAAGAAGGGAAAGAAAGGGGGAAGGAGAGAAAGAAGGAAAGAAAGAAGGGTAGAGAAGGAAGGAAGGAGAGAAGGAGGGAGAGAAAGAGAAAGAGGGAATGAAGAAGGGAAAGAAAGCAGGAAGGAGAGAAAGAAGGAAAGAAAGAAGGGTAGAGAAGGAAGGAAGGAGAGAATGAGGAAGAGAAAAAAGGAAAGAAGGGAAGAAAGAAGGGAAGAGAAGAAAGGAAGGAGAGATGGAGGGAGAGAAAGAAGGAAAGAAAGAAAGGTAGAGATGGAAGGAGAGAAGGAGGGAGAGAAAGAGAGAAAGAAAAAGGGAAAGAAAGGGGGAAGGAGAGAAAGAAGGAAAGAAAGAAGGGTAGACAAGGAAGGAAGGAGCGAAGGAGGGAGAGAAGGGGAGAGAAAGAGGGAAAGAAGGAGGGAAGGAGAGAAAGAAAGGTAGAGAAGGAAGGAGAGAAGTAAATAAAAAAGAGAAAGAGGGAAGGAAGGAGAGAAGAAACGAAAGAGAGAAAGAGGGTGGGAAGGAAGGAAGGAAAGAGATAAGGAAGGATGGAACTAAAGAGCAAAGGAAGTGAGAAAGAAACAGGGAGAGAAGGAAGAAAGAAGAAGGGAAGGAAAGAGGGAGAGAAAGAAAGAAGGAGAGAAAGAAAGAAAGAAGGAGAGAAAGAGGGAGGGAAGGAAGGAGAGAAAGAAAGAAGGAGAGAAAGAGGGAGGGAAGGAAGGAGAGAAAGAAAGAAGGAGAGAAAGAGGGAGGGAAGGAAGGAGAAAGAAAGAAGGAGAGAAAGAGGAAGGAAGGAGAGAAAGAAAGAAGGAGAGAAAAAGGAAGGAGGGAGAGAAAGAAAGAAGGAGAGAAAGAGGGAGGGAAGGAAGGAGAGAAAGAAAGAAGGAGAGAAAGAAAGAAGGAGAGAAAGAGGGAGGGAAGGAAGGAGAGAAAGAAAGAAGGAGAGAAAGAAAGAAGGAGAGAAAGAGGAAGGAAGGAGAGAAAGAAAGAAGGAGAGAAAGAGGAAGGAGGGAGAGAAAGAAAGAAGGAGAGAAAGAGGGAGGGAAGGAAGGAGAGAAAGAAAGGAGAGAAAGAAAGAAGGAGAGAAAGAGGGAGGGAAGGAAGGAGAGAAAGAAAGAAGGAGAGAAAGAGGGAGGGAAGTTTGGCCACAGCAAAGCGTGGCAGATACGGCTAGTATTATATAAAATGACAAATTTAAGGCTTGCCTTTTGGATTTTAAAAAGATATTTTAAGCCTGGTAGGTGGAATCAGTGGATGCTGACTCCGTGGATACAGAGAGATGAGTATAAAACTGGCATTTTACTTAATGAAGAGGCCAAATTTCCCATTCAGTTCAGACCAACTCCTCCTGAACCGGGCTTTGTCCAGAATTTCTCTGCTGCTTTTAAACAAAATTCATTCAATCTTACTTCTTGAAGGCTGCTTTGTCCTATTTTTAGGAAGCTTCTCCTTCCGGGAGAACAAAGCCAGGCTGCTGCTCTGATCTCAGCATCGCTCCTGGGATTTTGAAGCGCTCAAGTGAGGAAACAGAGTCAGACTGGAGCAGAGACCTTGCCTCTGAACTCGGGAAGGAGGCAGAAATCAGAATCCAAAAAGGGCCGAAAAAGGTGAGCCACATTTTTTGTCCCTTTTTCAGATGTTCCAAATAGTACCCAGAGGTCAGATGCAAGCAAGAGGGATGCTTTTTTAAAGAAAAGGATTTCAGGATAATAGAACGGAAAGCGGTTTCTTCTAAATAAAACAATTAGACTGAATTTTAAAGACTATTTTCTGTGAATATTGTTACGAATATTTTTGTGAATATTTTTATGAATCTTTTTGTAAATATTTTTCTGTGAAAATATTTACAAATATTTTTGTGAATATTCGTGTGAAGATTTCTACGGATATTTTTGTGAATATTTAATAAATATTATTTCTGATATTCTAAAGAATATTATTTGTGAATATTATTTGTGAATATTTCAAAGAATATTTAGACAAATATTTTGGTAAATATTTATGCAAATATTTCTGTGAATACTTTTCATGAATATTTATACAAATATTTTTGTGAATATTTTTATGATTCTTTTAATGAATCTTTTTATAAATATTTTCTGTGAAAATATTTACAAATATTTTTGTGAATATTTGTGTGAAGATTTCTACAGATATTTTTGTGAATATTTCATGAATATTATTTCTGATATTTTAAAGAATATTATTTGTGAATATTTTAAAGAATATTTATACAAATATTTTAGTAAATATTTATGCAAGTATTTTTGTGTATATTTTTGAGGAATATTTATACAAATATTTCTGTGAATGTTTTGGTGAATGTTTATTGGAATATTTTGTGAATATTTTTATTATTATTATTGTGAATATTTGTGTTAATTTATTTAATTACAGTATTTATATTCCGCCCTTCTCACTCCAATAATACATGCAATAACAATAATTAATAGAGTAAAATAATAAATGTAATAATAATAATAATACCAGTAATAATTTCATAAAATAATTCATGTAGTAACAAAAATAAATAGAGTAAATAATAAATATAATAATAATAATAATAATAGAGTAAAATTATAAATGTAATAATAATAGAGTAAAATTATAAATGTAATAATAATAGAGTAAAATTATAAATGTAATAAAAATAATAACAGAGGAAAATAATAAATAACCTTGACTCGAGTATAAGCCGAGGGGGACTTTTTCAGCCTAAAAAAAGGGCTGAAAAACTAGGCTTATACTCGAGTATATACAATATATTAGAGAAGTGGGGACTTTGTTTTTATGGATTTTTGCTGAACTTTCCCCTGGACTATTTTTGCTCCTGCTTACCTTCTTACCTAATTGGATTTACCTATTTCTTTAAAGTGCTTTTTACTTGCTGCTACTTTACAACCTGGGGATCACAACCAGACACAGTGAAGACATCTGCCCTTGCGCTATGCTACTCTGCTGCTGAGTATGCATGCCCAGCGTGGAACACATCTCACCACACTAAAACAGTGGATGTGGCTCTTAATGAGACATGCCGCATTATCACGGGGTGTCTGCGCCCTACACCACTAGAGAAATTACACTGCTTAGCCGGTATTGCACCACCTGACATCCGCCGGGAAGTAGCAGCCAATAGTGAAAGGACCAAGGCAGAGACATCTCCAGCTAATCCTCTGTTTGGGTATCAGCCAGCACGTCAACGACTTAAATCAAGACATAGTTTTCTAAGATCTTCAGAGACACTTGCTGGAACACCCTAGCAAGCAAGAGTCCAAAAGTGGCAGTCTCAAACCCAGAACCTCAACCAATGGCTGATCCCAGTTAGAGACTCCCCCCTGGCCACACGGAAGACTGGGTGACTTGGAAGGCGCTGAACAGACTGCACTCTGGCACCACGAGATGCAGAGCCAAGCTTAAGAAATGGGGCCACAAAGTTGAATCCTCGACATGCGAGTGTGGAGAAGAGCAAAGCACTGACCACCTGCTGCAATGCAACCTGAGCCCTGCCACGTGCACAATGGAGGACCTTCTCGTGGCAACACCAGAGGCACTCCAAGTGGCCAGATACTGGTCAAGTGACATTTAATCAACTACCAAGTTTGCAAAATTTGTGTTTTTTTATCTGTTTGTTTTGTTCTGTTAGAAATGTAATACAATGGTATGGTTGCTGATGACACGATAAATAAATACTTGCTGCTTTTTAACTATCTTCAATAAAAGGTTTGTTTTCCAATCAACGGTGTGGTGTTTACAGTCAGAGGGCTTTTCCTGTCCTGGAGTGCAACAGAAATGGAGATGAGCACCACCCCACGGAGTTGGACACAACTAGACTTAATATCAGGTGAAACCTTAACCTTTAGTTGTGAATTTCTGCATGGTAGAATTAAAACATCAGGTTTGGAAGAGACCCCCAGGGCCATCATCCAATCTGACCCTCTTCTACCAGGCAGGAATTCATGATCCAAGACTTCCCTCCAGATGGCCATCCGAATCCTGCCTTAAAACCTCCAATACCCTAACACTCAACCTCCCACTTACACAGGGATCCCAGCCTGAAAGTATGAAGCCACACCTGTGCATGAGCATCCTACCTCTCATCCACTCTGACGGACAGCCGGTTGCAGAGCTTGTGGACGTACTGAGCATAGTGCTCCACCACGGTCATGTCGTAGCCAGTCATCACAATGTTTATGGCCCCATATTCATGTTCTGTCCCGGGGTCAATCTCCTTCATTTGCAATCGCTCCTTCTTTTTCTTGAGACCCTGTGAAAACATGGAACAGAAAAGATGGTTTAATGTATTGTTGAAGGCTTTCATGGCCGGAATCACTGGGTGGTTGTAGGTTTTTTTGGGGCTATATGGCCATGGTCTAGAGGTATTCTCTCCTGACGTTTCGCCTGCATCTATGGCATACATCCTCAGAGGCAGTGAGGTCTGTTGGAACTAGGAAAAAGGGGTTTATATATCTGAGGAATGACCAGGGTGGGAGAAAGAACCCTTGTCTGTTGGAGCTAGGTGTGAATGTTTCAACTGACCACCTTGATTAGCATTTGATGGCCTGGCAGTGCCTGGGGCAATCTTTTCTTGAGAGGAGATTAGATGTCCTTGATTGTTTCCTCTCTGCAGACTACTTCAACCAGAGAAGTCAGCCATAGCAGAGCACCTGATGAACCAACCTGGACACAGCATTTTATTTGAGAACACAGAAATGATGGACCACTCTCACAACCACCATGTCAGACTACACAGAGAAGCCATTGAAATACACAAGCATGTGGACAATTTCAACAGAAAGGAGGAAACCATGAAAATGAACAAGATCTGGCTACCAGTATTTAAAAACTCTAAAATTGCAACAGCAAAACAGCAGAGAGGAAACAACCAGGCACATCTAATCACCTCTCAACAAAAGTTTGCTCTAGGCACTGTCAGGCCATTATATGCTAATCAAGGTGGTCAGTTGAAACATTCACACCTAGCTCCAGCAGACAGGAGTCCTTTGCCCCACCCTGGTCATTCCCCAGATATATAAACCCTTTTTCCTAGTTCCAACAGACCTCACTACCTCTGAGGATGCTTGCCATAGATGCAGGCGAAACGTCAGGAGAGAATGCCTCTACAACATGGCCATACAGCCCGAAAAAACCTACAACAACCCAGTGATTCCGGCCATGAAAGCCTTCGACAATACATTACAATCATTTTTATTCAAAACAACCATGCAAACTTTGGCTGGGGATTGAGATTTGGACCTTTTGCATGCAAAGCATGTGCTCTACCACTGAGCTATGGCTCTTTGCCACAATATAGCCTCTGCTTCCTTAATAATTCGGCTATTGCACTGTTCCAAACTGCAGTTTTGTGATGTTCCCAACCGAGGTTTCCAAGGGCAAAAGCCTGACACTTGCAGAGGACTCAACACAGCCCATTGTTGGGGCAGAAAGAAATTGTCTTTGCAGAACTAAAAAAAGGGTTCTCCCCCAGAAGATTCTTGACAAGCCAGGATAAATAGCCCCTATTTCGGCTTTTGCCTTCAAGGCACCTTGCCCGGATGAATTATTGGTTCATTATCTTTCCAAATTAAAAGGGCCTCTTTTCAGAGAGCACGATCCCTGGAATAGTATTGGAATGGTTTTCTCTTTACTACTGCTGAGCAACAGCGCACGACTCAATTCAGGCAGCCAAAATGGATTTTAACCCAATATACACCACAAAATAAATCAAGAAATCAAGAAATAGCAGCTAACTCAGAATCAGGACAAAATACTTTATTGACTGGATCTTATGTAAAAATCTTAAGCATTGTGATGTTATTTATTCGTGGGGAGAAACCTGATTTCAGTTTCCTTCCTCTACCTGTTGCCAACAGGTATATTTCACTGGCAAATTATTAACATGAAAATAGCTGTTTCATCTGTGCAAGATGTCACAGGGCGAGAGGGTTACAATGCACTAAAATAAGTGTTTCTCAACCTGGGGTTCAGGACCCGGGGGGGGGGGTCGCGAGGGGGGTGTCACAAGGGATACCAAAGACCATCAGAAAACACAGTAATTTCTGTATCGTCGAAGGCTTTCATGGCCGGAATTACTGGGTTGTTGCAGGTTTTTCGGGCTATATGGCCATGTTCTAGAGGCAATCTCTCTTGACGTTTCGCCTGCATCTGTTCCAACAGACCTCACTACCTCTGAGGATGCTTGCCATAGATGCAGGCAAAACGTCAGGAGAGAATGCCTCTAGAATATGGCCATATAGCCCGAAAAACCTACAACAACCCACAGTATTTTCTGTTGGCCATGTGTGGGAAGTTTGGTCCAGTTCTATCATTGGTGGGGTTCAGAATGCACTTTGATTTTAGATGAACTATAAATCCCAGCAACTACAACTCCCTAATGTCAAGGTCTATTTCCCCCAAACTTCATCAGTGTTCATATTTGGGCATATTGAGTATTCTTGTCAAGTTTAGTCCAGAACCATCATTGTTTGAATCCACAGGTGCTCTCTGGGTGTAGGTGAACTACAACTCCCAAACTCAAGGTTAATACCCACCAGACCCTTACAGTATTTTCTGTTGGTCATGGGAGTTCTGTGTGCCAAGTTTAGTTCAATTCCATCGTTGGTGGAGTTCAGAATGCTCTTTGATTGAAGGTGAACTATAAATCCCAGCAACTACAACTCCCAAATGTCAAGGTCTCTTTTCCCCAGACTCCACCAGTGTTCACATTTGGGAATATTGAGTATTTGTGCCAAGTTTGGTCCAGATCCATCATTGTTTGGGTCCAAAGTTCTCTCTGGGTGTAGGTGAACTACAACTCCAAAACTCAAGGTCAATGCCCACCAGACACTTCCAGTATTTTCTGTTGGTCATGGCAGTTCTGTGTGCCAGGTTTGGTTTAATTCCATCGCTAGTGGACTTCAGAATGCTCTTAGATTGTAGGTGAACTATAAATCCCAGCAACTATAACTCCTAAATGTCAAGGTCTATTTTCCCCAGACTGCACCAGTGCTCATATTTGGGCAGATTGAGAATTCATGCCAAATTAGGTCCAGATCCATCATTGTTTGAGTCCAAAGTTCTCTCTCAATGTAAGGTGAACTACAACTCCAAAAGTCAAGGTCAATGCCCACCAAACCTTTCCAGTATTTTCTGTTGATCATGGGAGTACTGTGTGCCAAGTTTGATTCAATTCCATCGTTGGTGGAGTTCAGAATGCTCTTTGATTGTAGGTGAACTATAAACCCCAGCAACTAACAGGAGTGGAGCGCAGGGAGCATACAACTCCTTTGCTGCACCAGCTCCACTGGCTGCCAATTTGCTACCGGGATCAATTCAAAGTGCTGGCGTTGGCCTTTAAAGCCCTAAATGGTTCTGGCCCAACCTACCTATCCGAACGTATCTCTGCTTATGAACCCACCAGGTCTCTAAGATCTTCTGGGGAGGCCCTGCTCTCGATCCCGCCTGCATCACAGGCACGGCTGGCGGGGACGAGGGACAGGGCCTTTTCTGTGGTGGCCCCTCGGCTGTGGAACGGCCTTCCCATGGACATTGGATCAGCCCCTTCGTTAATGGTGTTTCGAAGAAAACTAAAAACCTGGCTGTTCGAACAGGCGTTCAGTTAAACAATGCAATGTACACGATGAATATAGGAAACGGAATTATGGAAGACGAATTGGATCACGATTCTAGTTACGAGACGTTAATGTGCTGTTATTGATGTGTCATTTTGTATATTTGCTGTTAATGGTTTTTAAATTTTGTATGCTGTTGCATTGACTTTTGCTCTTGTTGTAAACCGTGTTGAGTCGCCTACAAGGCTGAGAAATTGCGGTATACAAGCAAAGTAAATAAATAAATAAACTACAACTCCCAAATGACAAAATCAACCCCACTCCCAACCCCACCAGTATTCAAATTTGGGTGTATCAGGTATTTGCGCCAAATGTGGTCCACTGAATGAAAATACATCCTGCATATCAGATATTTACAATACGATTCTTAACAGAGCAAAATTACAGTTTTGAAGGAGCTACGAAAATAATGTTACACAACATGAGGAACTGTATTAAGGAATTAGGAAGGTTGAGAAACACAGCACTAAAATGATCAACTCACTGCTGAAGGAAACAGTGAAGCGAAAGACAATATTTGTTTTAAGAATCTTGGACAAGTTACACCTATGCGAGGTGTCTGGATTATTTACCTTTTCTTGATTTGATTCTAAACAGGGACGAATAAAAATCCAAACATTGTTAGACAAATAATTTTAAAAAAATAAACATATTACAACCTCCTTGTCTTGTAATATTACAATGCGTGTGCTTTTGTTTCTACTTGTTATACTTGTTTTTCTCAAGTGCAAAAGCTTTGTGTGTGTTGGGGTTCAGCCTGTGTGTGAACTTGAACCTGACTCTCTGATTGCATTTCCTGATGCCCATGTAGATGTCAATGTGAATTCTGAGGCCAATTTAGATGATGATGGTTTTAGTAGTGAAAATCCTACAGCCTTGGAAAGCGAAAGTCAAGATTCCCATGAGAACATACATTCCGAGTCGAGCGGAAATGGTTCACTCCCTTTTCCTCCCAGTCTTAGCTCTCCAGAGAATCAGACACCTGGCCTGCCTAATGAGGATAGGCGGGGGCAGATTTGGCAGAGTCGGGGAGAAGCACAATGTTTACGCAGGTCAGCAAGATTGAAAGAAATCCAAACAAAATCTTCAGGCGTGTCTCGCAATAGATTTCTTGGCCTTAAATATGCCCAGCCTGAATACAGCTTCAGACCAGGCATTGTTCCAGATTCATGTGCCAGCGTTTGCAGGTCTCCTGATCCAAGTGGCCTTGTTCCTCGGAGGTTTTCTAGTTTTGTTAAGTACGGTTAGTGCATTGCTAACAGGTTCCAGGATTCAGCAGTTTTGCTGTGGGTTTCATGATCTTGTTTATGGACATTTCTTGTTGCTGATTACTACTGTGACTTATTACCTTTGCATATTTCCTCTATTTTGTATTCATCTTTCATCAATAAAAAAGGATTTTTTTTCCTGATGTCAAGTGTGGTGGATTGTTGTCTGAGGGTCCAGTTTCCTGCTCGGGGTTGCAACAGTGTGAGCTGTCATGAAACCCTAGGTAGGATATAAATCGAACAGGCCAACAATTTTGGACTTCAAAATGTTTGACTTTTAACTACGTACGGTCTTGTGTTTTTGGATGGCTGTGCTAGGAATTTATTTATTTATTTATTTATTATGTCAGAAGCAAATTGAGGATACAGTTGTAATATATTTAAAAACACTAACAAATTTAAAAACTTGGTGTGCATCTGGTGTGGGTGTGAAAAGGTCCTCCATTGTGTATGCGGCAGGGCTCAGGCTTCATTGTAGTAAGTGGTTTGATCTTCTCCACACTTACACGTTGTGGACTCCATTTTTGGCCCATTTCCGAAGATTGGCTCTGCATTTCATGGTGTCAGAGCGCAGTCCGTTCCATGCCCTCCAAGTTGCCCAGTCTTCTCTGTGCCCAAGAGGGAGTCTCTCATCTGGTCTCAGCCACTGATTGAGGTTCTGGGTTTTAGCCTGCCTCTTTTGGACTCTCGCTTGCTGAGGTGTTCCTGTGAGTATCTCTGTAGATCCTAGGAAGCTATTTCTTGATTTAAGGTGTTGGCATGCTGACTGATAATCCAAACAGGGGATGAACTGGAGATGTCACTGTCTTGGTCCTTTCACTATTGGCTGCTACTTCCCGGCGGATGTCAGGTGGTGCAATACCTGCTAAGCAGTGTAATTTCTCCAGTGGTGTAGGGCGTACACACCCCGTGATAATGCGGCATGTCTCATTAAGAGCCACATCCACTGTTTTAGTGTGGTGAGATGTGTTCCACACTGGGCATGCGTACTCAGCAGCAGAGTAGAAAAGCGCAAGGGCAGATGTCTTCACTGTGCCTGGTTGTGATCCCCAGGTTGTGGCAGTCAGCTTTCGTATGATATTATTTCTAGCGCCCACTTTTTGCTTGATGTTCAGGCAGTGCTTCTTGTAGGTCAGGGCATGGTCCAGAGTGACTCCCAGGTATTTGGGTGCGCTGCAATGCTCCCGTGGGATTCCTTCCCAGGTAATAATCCTCAGAGCTCAGGATGCTTGTCTGTTCTTGAGGTGAAAGGCACATGTCTGTGTTTTAGATGGATTGGGAATCAGCTGGTTTTCCCTGTAATAGGCAGCAAGAGCACCTAAAGCTTTGGAGAACTTCTGTTCAACCATTTCAAAGCTCCCTGCTTGAACTGTGATGTTAAGAAATAAAGGAAGCTCTTTCCAGCTCAGATAATCTTTCACATTGAGCAGGACCCACCCAATGAAGTGATTTCCTCTGGAGCAAAGAGGGCCTGACTTGCCCAGAGCCATCCAGCTAGTTTCCATGGCTGATTGGAGATTCAAAATGTGGTCTTAGTACAGTATTCAAACCATTACACCATACTGGCACTCTGCTCCCCACACAGTGAAAATTTAGTTTTAAGAAGCAGTAAAATAAACAGTGCTTAATACATGGATACTAATACTTACCTCTGGCGGGAGTAGATGCTTATATCGTCCGATGCCATGGGTTGGCTGGGACCTGTAGTGCCTGTGACCACTCACTGACATACATCCTGAATCAGAAACAGAAGAAAATCCTTGAAATCCCCCTAAACTCCCACTTCTGCTGTGCAAATAATAAAGCACTATCTCATTGTGTTATGAATCACTTCCCCACATTGGAAAAGAATATCCCACTTCTGACACCAATTTGTCATGAATAACTTTTCAATAACTTTAAAGCATAGGTTCTTTTTATTGCAATTTCCAGTGTGAGAGGGTGCATCAGATTACAGAAAAACATTTAGACATAGAATGACATTCGTCATACAGACATACGGATTCTATGCAACTACATTAGATACATAATTACATGGCTAACAAACAAACAAAGGGGAATTACATTTTCACTCAACATTCACACACATGGACACGCATTCATCCACATGCATCCAAAATATTACCATATCCTTTTCTCCCTCCTTGGAGAAGCACCTGTTAGGCCAGACCCTGCTTTCCTGCAGCCTGTCAATGTATAGTTCCAAAACTTACATGATGGCAAAACTTCAAAACGCATCCTTTCCCTAAGCACAATGCCAAGGACCAGATCTGTTTTCTGTACAGCAGAACCTGACTCCATGCACAAAATCCAAGACTGAAAAAGCGCACTTCTTCCTCTTCCCTTGAGAAAGAAGACCCAAAGTGACCAGACTGCTCCCTTGCAACTCTGCCACTCCGAATACACCATCTCTCTCCTTCCATGGAGCAGAACATAGCGGGTGAACCAGACTCCTCAGGTTTGCCACACTTTGAGCATTATTAGACTGAGTCTTTTATAGGAATACCACAGAGGTGTTGTGGAGGACCTAGAAGTCCTCCAGTACAACTCTATAACAACTTCCAGGGGAAGCAACCGATAGAATCATCTGGAGGGCAAATTCCTAAAGAGGAAAAAAATTCCTTGGCTTCAGGAACGTAAAATTGTGAATATATGTCTATATAGTTACAAGGTTTTTTATTGTAGTGTAAGGGATCCCAGAGGCATATTTATAATGTGAGTTGCAATTCGAAGAGACTTTGAAGAGAATGAATTCCCTTCCCTTGAGGAAAGGTGCAGAAAAATATTACCGGGGAGCCTAGAAGTGTCAGAGCTACAAAACCAGCTGGTTCCTTCCTGGATGAGTCACACATAATAACAGCATTGCAGAGCAAAGCACTACAGGCTCCTATGTCTGAGGTCAATTATCGTTCTTATGGCGATACTGCCAGTGTTTGTTTTCAGAGGTGAAAGCGAGATATAAGTGTGCTTACCTACAGAACAAACGGCGCTCCTTCTAGATGCATTGAAGGCGAGTCTAACGGGGGGGAAAAAAAAACAAAGCTGATCACTGCAAAAGGAGTGATGTTTCCCCCTCTAATATATTTCAACACTCTTCAAAGCTGCCAATCTGGCTCCCAGGTAAATCAAGGTTGATAACACTATGCAACACAATTTTTGTTCCTGGCTTATAAATGCCATTTCCCAATTGAGTCTAACATAAAAAAACATGGAAAATGTTTATTAAACTACAAGATGGTTTGTTGTGAGTTTTCTGGGCTGTATGGCCATGTTCCAGAAGCATTCTCTCCTGACATTTCGCCCACATCAATGACAATCTGTAGTTTCCAACAAACTTCACAACCTCTGATGCCTGCCATAGATGCAGGCCAAATGTCAGGAGAGAATGCTTCTGGAACATGGCCACACAGCCCGGAAAACTGACAACAACCCAGTGATTCCGGCCATGAAAGCCTTCGACAAAAATCTGCAAAAATTTTCTGTGGGAGGAAACATCATGGAGCATATTTTGCTATAGTTTTTCAATGAATCTCTCAACCAATTCAACATAGTTTGTAGCAGTTGTTATGGGGTAGAACAACTACTTTCAAAGTAAGGACTGCACAATTAAACCCTAAACGGCTCCGGCCCAAATTACCAGTCCGAACGCATCTCTCCCTATGAACCATCACGACGATTAAGATCCTCCGGGGAGGCCCCGCTCTCCGTCCCGCCATTGTCACAGGCACAATTGATGGGGATGAGAGACAGGGCCTTTTCGGTGATTGCTCCCCGGCTATGGAACTCCCTTCCTGGTGAGATCAGGTTGGCCCCCTCCCTCCTGTCCTTTAGAAAGATGGTAAAAACTTGGCTGTGGGACCAAGCTTTTGGAACAGGGCAAGAAAGCGGCAATAGGAAAGATGACCAGGCCAGTTAGATTTGACGTGGATGACTAGGACCGTTTTAAATGGTGTATTTTAATATTTTGATAAATGTTTTTAATGTTTATGTATGCATATTAGGATGTGTGTCCCAGCATTGAATGTATGGCATATATAGGCTGTGCTCCGCCTATATGCAGCGGTGAGAAAGGCGGAATATAAATGTTTTAAATAAATAAATAAATGAAGTCAGAAAAACAATGGGTACCATATTTGCTTAAACGTCAGTCATCTTACCTAATAAGCATAGGTGTCTCCTTTAAAACTGGTTCCTTTCCCAAACACAGAACCTATAAAAAGAAGGGGGAAAAGTTTTGGTTAATATTGAGAGAGTGTGCAGTGAGTTCTCCAAGGTCCTGCAGTGCTTTTTCCCAAGGCTCTGAGAACCTGTCTACACTGCAGTGTAGAAGGAGCCTGAGTTGCTTTTGGATCTTGGTTGCCAGTCTGATGTCTCTACTCTTTACTATTTTATCGAGACTGGACATTGCTCTCCTCCCAAGAAGGAAGCGTCTTCTGATTTCCTGGCCACAGTCTGCCTTCTCTGTGGCGGCCCCCCGACTTTGGAACGCCCTCCCAAAAGAGCTCAGACAAGCCCCCACTCTAGCCGTCTTCAGAAGGAACCTAAAAACCTGGCTGTTCCGTTGTGCCTTCCCAGACTAGGAATCCCCACCCAAGCCCTAGTAGTAGCACCTTAGCATAACAAATTGTCACTGCACACCGCACTTTTAACCCTACGTGCCTCCTGCCATTCAGCACTTTTAACCCTTGTACCCCAGTGCGCCGGCCGAACCAGTTTTTAATAATGTCCTGATGTACTGTCTTTGTTGTTATTCTGCTTATTGCTTGATTTGCTTAGTATTGTGGTGTTATATTATGTTGTTTATTGTTTGATTTGCCTTGTTGTTGTGATGTTATACTTTCTACTGTATTGTGTTGAGGCTTCGGCCTGTGTAAGCCGCATCGAGTCCTCCGGGAGATGCTAGCGGGGTACAAATAATAATAATAATAATAATCTGCAGTCATCTTTGCACCTAGAAATACAAAGTCTGTCACGGCCTCCACATTTTCTCCCTCTATTTCCCAGTTGTCAATCATTCTTGTTGCCATAATCTTGGTTTTTTTGCTGTTTAGCTGCAACCCAGCTTTTGCGCTTTCTTCTTTCACCTTGATTAGAAGGCTTTTCAGCTCCTCCTCGCTTTCGGCCATCAGAGTGGTGTCATCTGCATATCTGAGGTTGTTCATGTTTCTTCCAGCCATTTTCACCCCAGCTTTGTATTCATCAAGCCCCGCACATCCTCGCATGATGTGTTCTGCATACAAGTTAAAAAGGTTGGGTGAGAGGATGCAGCCTTGCCGGACACCTTTCCCAATCTTGAACCAGTCTGTTGTTCCGTGGTCAGTTCTGACTGTTGCTACTTGGTCCTTGTACAGATTCCTCAGGAGAGAGGGAAGGTGGCTTGGTATGCCCATCCCTCCAAGAACTTGCCACAATTTATTATGATCCACACAGTCAAAGGCTTTAGAATAGTCAATGAAGCAGAAATAGATGTTTTTCTGAAACTCCCTGCCTTTCTCCATTCTCCAGCATCCGGATATTGGCAATCTGGTCTCTCGTTCCTCTGCCTTTTCTAAACCCAGCTTGAACGTCTGGCAACTCTCGCTCCATGTATTGCTGGAGTCTTCCTTGCAGGATCTTGAGCATTACCTTGCTGGCATGAGAAATAAGGACCACCGTACGGAAGTTGGAGCAGTCTTTCGCATTTCCCTTTTTTGGTATGGGGATATAAGTGGATTTTTTCCCTGTCTGATGGCCATTCTTGTGTTTTCCATATTTGCTGGCAAATGGCATGC
This sequence comes from Anolis sagrei, assembly GCF_037176765.1. NCBI lineage: Eukaryota > Metazoa > Chordata > Lepidosauria > Squamata > Anolidae > Anolis > Anolis sagrei. Next base: position 5,758,516 of record NC_090023.1, read on the forward strand.
ATCACCTTGACAGCATCCTCTTTTAAGATTTTAAACCGTTCAGCTAGGATCCCGTCGTCTCCTGCTGCCTTGTTGTTAGCAATGCTTCTTAAGGCCCATTCCACCTCACTCCTCAGGATGTCTGGTTCTAATTCATTCACTACACCGTCAAAACTATCCTCAATATTATTATCCTTCCTATGGCCATTCTTGTGTTTTCCATATTTGCTGGCATATGGCATGCATCACCTTGACAGCAAGCTGTTAGCAAACCGTTTTTGGAAGCCCTGAATGCTGGTGTTTAAAAGGGAACAAGGAAGATGCCAGGAATGGTGGGAGTTGAAGTCCAAAACACCTGGAGGAAAGGCCCAAGTTGGCCCAGGCTTACCTTAGGCGTTCACCAACTGCAATGGCTTCTCACTGAGACTACAGGCCTGGGTTGTATCCTAGTTCCCTCCTCGCCCCTCTCCCCGCCCCCCAAAAGGATACCTACTTTGCCCAAAGCGGCGCTCATGGTTCCTCAGCAGCCTCCTCTCCACAAAGCACGAGAAGAAACGCGAGTCTGAATAGGTCCGTCTCTCAAATGGGTCCCCCAGCGCCTCGCGGTCCGACAAGAAAATCCTAACAGAACTGTTCCGCGCAATTTTAGTTCCTATAGCTTTTAGATGGAATGCTGAGAGGTTGCGGCAAGGAGCAGCTCGCGCCTCGACCAATCAGAAACGGCTTCTGCTTTACAGCTGTTCTGATTGGTTAGGCGGAGAGGCAAGGGGCGTGGCTTTATCATGAGATCCATTCATCTATCCATCCATGCATCTATCCATCCATGTAACCATCCATGCATCCATCCATCCATGCATCTATCCATCCATGCATCTATCCATCCATGTAACCATCCATGCATCTATCTATCTATCTATCTATCTATCTATCTATATCTATCCATCCATCCATCCATCCCATCCATCTATCCGCCCACTAATCTATCTGTCCATCCATCCATCCATCCATCCATCCATGCATTCAACTATCTATCTATCTATCTATCTATCCATCCATCCATCCATCCATCCCATCCATCTATCCGCCCACTAATCTATCTGTCCATCCATCCATCCATCCATGCATGCATTCAACTATCTATCTATCTATCTATCTATCTATCTATCTATCTATCTATCTATCTATCTATCTATCCATCCATGCATTCAACTATCTTTCTATCTATCTATCTATCTATCTATCTATCTATCCATCCATCCATCCCATCCATCTATCCTCCCACTAGTCTATCTGTCCATCCATGCATGCATGCATTCAACTATCTTTCTATCTATCTATCTATCTATCTATCTATCTATCTATCTATCTATCTATCTATCCATCCATCCATCCATCCATCCCATCCATCTATCCTCCCACTAGTCTATCTGTCCATCCATGCATGCATGCATTCAACTATCTATCTATCTATCTATCTATCTATCTATCTATCTATCTATCCATCCATGCATTCAACTATCTATCTATCTATCTATCTATCTATATCT